>NC_139352.1:47633117-47815617 GCF_055883805.1 Amblyomma maculatum
TTTCTCTTTTGCACCTTAATCAAACCATTTTCAGCCCGCGTCTAACGCCTCTGCTTGTGTACGCATCTTCTTTATAGTCTGCTAGTTTAACTTTGTTTCATTTAAAGATGCACCAACTGGCCCAAGAGCTTTCTGTTTTGCACCTTAACCAACCCGCTTATAGGACTTATCACCGAATTTCACGTTAACTCGTGGAATTATCCGAACTGGTTTCTTGACCCACACATTAGCTGGTCTTTTTCAAGAAATGGCACCAAAATGGCCAGTTCTTTATTGAAAATGATATTTTGGTTAGTTGAAAGCATAAAAATAAAAAAACAAACCTAATGAGAAATGCTCTTTTTTTCTATATAGCGATCTTTATTACACCTATTTGGGTTGTGTGGAAATCGCAACTTCATGGCATTTAAGACAGCTTGTAGGAAGATATTACAAAATTATGACTATAAATGTCACGAAATGTTTGTGAAAAGCCACAAATTATTCAAGTCTTCCTATTCAAGCCTTTGACGAGTATGGCAGGGCACAAAGCGCGGAACTGCACGCAGTGGTTTCTTGCACCACCTGCACCAGATGCGTCTTTCATTGTACAGGCAGCATTTCGCACAGCGCCATGCTGGTCCCTCTTTTTTTTTTTCTGTCTTCACCTTCTTCCTCTCTGCAAGAAAGGTCAACGCTTTTGTCGACCTTACTTGAGGAGCAAAACAGATTGTATTTTTCAATATTACTCGAGTCGGTCGCGTCGCCACTCTCGAGCTCCGTCATGTTGATTTTTGTAGTGAAAAAGGTCCACCCTTTAGGCCAAGGAAGCGTAAACAGCCCTTCAGTATTCGTGTTGCCATTTCTCGACAATCCGAAAACAATAAAACGAATTCATCTTAAATCGAAATCGGAGTTTAAAATGCGCACGACGAAATAGACTTATCATGAGACAAAAATGGCACTCGGCTTACGACGAGCCTGGCTTGTCCAAGTCCGCTACGGGTTCCAAAATCTTAAGGTGGTTCGACCCATTTGATGAGACAGTTATGAAAGTTTCGTATCGCCAGCTTGTTTTCGGTGTGTAATGACAGCCAATTTTGGTAGCCCACCCTTTTTTATGTAGGTCCTCGACCCACTGTGGATCAACTTTGAAATCTTTCGGGGTTGGCCCATTTGCGGCGGTGTACGAACTAAAAATGTTTGGGGTTCCACCCGCTTACTGTGGAGTCCTCGGGCCTTTTTAAAATTTCGCTCCACTGTGTGATTGACTCCTCGGCGTCACGTGGCCTAGCTGACGTCACAACTCCATTTCACAGCCAAGAAATTCCATGACACACAACGCGATGCTTCACTTTCTATATATACACTAGCTTTGAATCATCGGCTCATATCTCTACGTCGCCTCAAGGCATGGTGAGAGGTGAATGGTAGGAATATTGGAAACTCCCTCTACTTATTGTGAATGATAAATTTCTCTATTTCTCTCTTTATCCCTCGTGCACTCATTACAAAATAATATCTGAAAGCAAACGAGCGGTGGTCCACATTTATATCGAGGCTTGACAGTTTTTAGAGACGATAGCTGCTATCTTGGTAAGCGGTTTTCAATCCAGGGCTCTCGCTATTTTTGCCCAACTTTCACTTACGTTATTCAACCCATATATACTGTACTTCAGCAACTATTAGCATCTTCCGTACACCTTTAGAATGATCTAAGAATATCTGCAGCGATATGAAACGTTTTTCAAATTGGCGGATATCAAACACATACTTCAACGCAACTCAAGCTGTAAAATATTTTTTTGCTGTATGTAATTTGCAATGGCGCTGTTTACCTGGCGACGTCTTGCATAGGTAGGCTCCTGTAGAGCCAACAGCACGCTAACCTGCAAATCGATATTGACAGTATTAGTGGGGTTTATTGATACTAATGTTCGCAATTTCATAAACAAAAATAGTTTTTAATGGGTTTTAACTATCATTGCACAATGTACTTGAAACAAACACACATGGTACATTTCTACAAACGCCAATATAGCTGTGACCCACTTAGCCTAGCTCTCGAACTTGCTCGCTGAGTACGGAGAAACATTCAAAGTGTCAATACGCCCGTGGGCTGAAATGGTTTCATCGAACCCTTCAGTAAAAGTGTCAGCATCAAAGCATTTTGCGCCGTTAAATAACATACCCGTAATGAAGCTATGCTCGCTCGATGGGTAACACCTGAGAGCTGTCGAGGTCACTCCTAAATGTGAGTCCATGTGTTTTGGGTTGTTATAGCCATTTCATGCAGAGACGGAAGCTAGTCTCCACCTAGCCTCCTTCCTTATTTTGCATGGTAGCCAGAAGGCGCTGGCAAAGTATATGCTACCAGGGATAACAGATCTAGAGCAATTTAAGCCTGCCATGCGGTATCTATAGCTCCAACTTGAGGTGATTGTTGACGATCGCAAATAGACAGCGAGGCTGCGCGAGATGATGCAGATGCATATTTTCAACACCTCCGCAGTACCGACGAGACACATGAATACATTCACCTTTCGTTTTTACCAGCGACTCTCTTCCCTTACTTCAATAAAACTGGCTTTATTAAATTGATATCTCCAATCAACCGAAGACTCCCACTGGTCGCCGAATGCCACCTGCATTATTGTTGTGTGAGCCATGAAACCACGCGTCATCATTACACAGAGTGAGCCGCTGCAGCGCCCTTAATGGGAAGTTGACGATGCAGAGCAATCAGTTCAACGAAGGCGATAATTGACGATTTTATATCCTCGTTTTTCTGAGGTGGCGTTAGTGCGCGATAGGGAAGATCTTGTCGTCGAAATAATCTCCTGCCCTATAAACACCAGAGCCTTCCATTGAAAGCGTGAAGCTTGGAAGCGTTAAACGACCACATATAATCACCAGTTCTCAAACTGCCACTTGGCTTACGACAGGTTTCTGTGTTCATCCTTGGTTCCCCTCCCCGGCTGCACTAGTGCATATATGTGTTATAAAGGCTGGTCAAAAGTTGGTTTTTGCAGAGAAGTAGAAAATGTAAAATTCCTACTCTGCTAATAACTGGGAGGACATCCAAAGCCAGGCCGCTCTACATGACGACCGTGCCGGTCCGGATCAACGCAGAATGCCAAAATGCATAATTGAATAGTTTGTATGCCACTATGCGTACTCACCAGAAAAAAGGCACAGATGGTCCGCTTGGCCATGACGCCGTTTCTCTGGCAGGACTTCGTTTGCCGGGCACAAAGTTTCGAAATGGATCTAGTTTCACACGCGTCGTTTTCGTGCTCCGGTCTGATACGCCAGCCGACTACGTCATCGGTATCTAAACCCACGTGACCGGAGTTAAAAGGAAATACGCAAAGACAGTGACAGGCGGCGGCGTCACACAGGCGACGCCTCGGATGGCAGGCACTTGGGTGGTGCCCTTCGGGGGGAAGCGGCACGCATAGTGGCTCGAATGTTACGTGCAGTACGCTAAGCCTTGTGCGAAGTTTGCTGCAGCGTGCGAGAACGAAACGAGCGCATCGCAACAGCTTGAGAGTCGAGCACCGTAGTGCAGGATTGTGCTAGGATTGCGTTTGCGTGCGTGGGTATGCGAGTGCACGTTTCTGTTTTTGCAACCTGATACTGATTCCTTTCTTCATCGTTTACCTTAGCTGTTTTTATCGTGCAGGCAAAAACATTAGAAATAATATAAAAGATTGGTAGCATCAGGTCGCCCGTACAAGCACACACGCACGCACACATGCCAATGGGATATGTAGCGTCAGATAAATATTTCTAATAAATATCTCAATTAACATCACGTGAGCCAAAGTGATAGAAGCATCCGCTAGATGAGATAGAGAGAAGCTGTATTTTTCTTGCTGAATGTTGTTCCTCGAATAGAGCATCACTCAAGTGCCCAAGACGGCGTGAGTGGGATTAACTGATACTTGAGCCTAAGAGTGGCGGGAAGCCGAGCACTCCCTTGTCTTACACGATAAGAGGGCTGCGGTGGCACGAAGATTAGAATTTAAAATTTTAAAGTAGTGTGTGACTGTCATAATACGAGGCTATGAGCCGAGTAATCACTTATGCTAGACACATGCGAAAGGCTATGGCTAAGTTACAACAATGAGCCAGCCAAGCTGTAGCCGCCGGCGTAACACTCCCCCAGTGAACCGAGACATGTCGTGCCCATCGTTGACGATATCGAAGTGGTGCACCCAACAACAAGAAAGTAGAGACGGGGTGAGTCAAGCGGGGACAGCAATCTGTCGCGCCCTTAACTGTCTCTTCAGGGCAACCCGAGAGATGCCTGGCGCGCTTTTTTCTCTGCTCGCTTTCTTCGCACGACGCTTGGCAATCGCCTTCGAAGTAGGGAGACGAACCGCGCCGCTTGGCTATCTGACACGGCGCGACCAGTCTAAGCCTCGCTCGACAACGCGTGTTCGTTTCTGTTTTTGTGTAGTTATATTGTCACCAGAAAGGAAAGAAAACGGCGCTTCGTATTCCCAGAATCTGGAAGGGCGAGGGAGGTGGGAGAGGGGGCAGAGAGAGATGAGAGTCAGCTGATTCTGCTGGGAAGACGACGCAAACAGGCGTCCAGAGCGCGCCCAAAACCGCACCCGATCTCTTACATGCGTCGCTCTCACGTCCGCAGAAATGACTTGTCTCCCGCTATAAGTGTTTGTGTCACTAGGCAGTCTTGACGTTTATAACCTAACTAAAGAAATATCAAACAAATGCAGGTAGTATGAGGGGCTTCGTTGTGAAATACCCCATCCCTGATCTTATGAGCTCCTCATCTTCTCTGCATTTGTTCACAGATCTTTTTAACGAGGACTTCTAAACTATAGGTCTTGATGTCATAGCTGGCGTAAGAGTGCCATCACACAGCGCTCGATTTCCATGTTACATTTATTTATTTATTTATTTATTTATTTATTTATTTATTTATTTATTTATTTATTTATTTATTTATTTATTTATTTATTTATTTATACAGAGCTCTTACCGCGCCCTCATTGGGGCATTATTGTAGGAGGGTAAACAACATAAATAAAAAAGACATAGTACAGAATACGTTGATGAGCTCATATTCTATGTGGCACCTAGTGTCGCAGGACGTTCCACACTCACCGCTACGGGCGAGGGTGGCGCTGGCGAACGCTCTAAAGGATAGGTTGCACTCTGCATAAATACCTAAGAAAGTGAAAGATTCTATCTGACAGGCGCGACTAGTCTAGGGCCTCGACAGTGCATGTTCTCTGGTTCGTTTCTGTTTTTGTGGAGTTATATTGTGACCAGAGAGGAGAGAAAACGGGTCTTCGTATTCCCAGAATCTGCAAGGGTGAGAGAGGTGGGAGAAGGGGCAGAGAGTCGTGTCGGAAGCCGTCGCCGTAGAAGTGGTAGAGCATGACGGAAGCAACGTTGAGTGTTCTGATCCCATCTGCCGTATGTGGTGTTTTGTCTTCTACTTTGTACTCAATTATCTGCATGATTGTTACTTCGCATTCATCAACATAAAAAAACAATTTTTTTGCTATGCGTCAGTGGCTGTTAATTCTTTTCTAATGTAAGTATGGAAATAATCATATCCCCTGCTTAAATTTGTATCTGCGGGCTTCTGTTTAGAACTTTAGTGGCCTGCCGTTATTAATAATGACTGGAGAAATTAGTTATATATTCTTTCTCAAGATTATCATAGTAGACAGTTATTTCCATACTCGTACAAGCTTTGATTATACAGATATTTTTACTGGAGATTTTTATTTGCGGGAATAAGTAGTACAGGTACTGGTCTGAGGAAAAATGTATTTGGACCGTAAGTTTATTGAAACGTAAGAAATTATTGCTCATCAGAGTGAAATGAAACTTCATTACATCGAGCAAAGAGTTGCATGTGGGCCTTAAGTACAGCTCTCGCAAATCTTTTCCGCAGTTCAGAAAATAATCATCCGCAAAATTCACAAGATCGAACCTTTTTTTTGCTGTTCGGAGCGTGATGACTGTCACCTTTCTTGGACTTCTTGACTGAGCCGGTCACACTGGCTTTTTGGTAGGATCGCATCAAACCTGAGCGATGAACGACAACGACCACAATTTTCATCTTTTTCTTTTCCGCGCTCTGAGGTGGATAAGCCGGAGATGGATATCGACAAAGGCGGTGCCAATCCTCGGGTTTTAGCCTCATTGCACTGTCAAGTGAGAATTAAGCGCGAACACTTTGTTCTTTTCTGCGAAGTGTTGCCGTTTCGCTCCGGCCTAATATCAGATACCTGTTTGCACTGGACTGTATATGCTCAGCCTTATGTCTTTTCTTCTTTTCTTGAAGTAGCGGTGTGCTATGCTTTAACGGTAGCCGTACAGTATTAAGTCTTGCAATTACCACTCGTGTGAGAAGGCTCATAAAAAAATGACCAGCTTGCGTACAGGCGAGATATTTTTTCCGCGAATATACGTCCCCAGTCTACATTAAGTGCATTTCAGAGGTTGTTTTGCTTTGGAGACACGAACGAGCTGAATATCGTGAAATTATTTCACCTCACCTGCAACGCGACCTGCGTGGCATTGCAGGTGTGTTGCAAATGTCGCAGTGGGTTGTTCAGTTAAGTGACACATTTTGTCCGAGAAAGCCAAGTTTCGCCTCACAGGAAGGACAGTAGGCACGACAGGAGATCGCTTGCCTTGTCTGTTGGGTCTTGGTCCTATAACGGATGGCTGCACTCTTGTTAAACACGGGCGTGAAGTTATACACAATTTTCAACAAACCACTTTGGCCGGTATACCCCTGAGACCAGTTGGTGAGTAGTTGGACAGTAGCGTATTTTCTATTTTCCTTTTTATTTTTTACAAGCAGGAGTCTTTACAAGCACACTAATACTTGTGGAGCAATCACACTCCGCTTGATTTCCGGCTCGATTTCTTGATTTCTGGTGAATTAAATAAATCTACTATTTCTTTTTGGTGACATTTTTCGGCACAGTTAAAAATCTATCACTCAGTTCCTATGACCAGAATAAAATGACGCGTGGCGTTGGAAACTGTGGGATTTTCGAAAGTTCGAAGCAAAGCAGTAATTTTGTAACTCCCTCAGAAATGCGTGAACGCAGGAACCATTCTATAGGTCAGAGTTCGCAGCGAGGGAGAAGAGTAGCCATGAAAGTCTCTATGCACATGCTGAATCTCTCGTAACTGAGTAGTGTTCTGAAAGTTGAGTGTATGACATGTCCCCATTGAATAACGATGTGTTCGCTACTAGCCGCGAAAAGATGGCGCTAGTTGCTGATGCCCACGAAAGTCGAGCCTATCAGGATAGCTTCTGGTCACTATCAGAAGAACTTTCGTTTCCAGGAGAAAACAAAAAAGAAAATTCTAGGAACGATTACGATACTCCGTAATGTGAAACTCGAGTGCAGCTATGTCAGCGTTTTTGCGACATATTGAGGCAGCGATTTGAAAGATGCTTGTATGCATGAATGTGCAATCACAAAACACTATCTTTGTGACGAGTCATAGAGAATATCTCTTCTTCTGAGAAATTCTCTTTGTTTTCTGAGAAATTCTCTCGTTGCTCGTGACACTCTTTTCCCCAGTTACACCCACAACGACACCAATAGCGACGCGGCTCAAACTCCGAACAAACGCATCGGAGCTGCGCACTAAAAACACACTTGGAAACAACTCCGTGTTATCGGGAACATCGCCATTTACACTGCCGGCGCCCATGCGGCAGAAGAGGGCGCATTATTGATAAAACTTGTCTTAAATGTGTAAAATCGTAAGTTTTCTCCTCTAACTTTGATTCAAACCCATGACGTCAGTTCTGAAAACGGCTCCTTGATCCCCGTTTAGAAGCAAATCGTAACACAGACAAGCCTCGGAGATCAGCGTCAATATAATATAGTTGTCATGCACTTGGGAAAACTCCGCGGTGTCAATACCATTAAATTCTCGCCACTTCCCGGCTTCTAATAGCTCAGTTATCATTGAAAATAGTCTGCTGGTCCTGCGTTATAAATGAATCGAGGCGAACCAAATTTATTTTCAGTGTTTAACATCAGCTCACATCGTTCAGTACGCACGCACTCTCACATTGCTGGAGTTGAAATCTGGCCGCCGCTTCGCAAATTGAATTAAATTAAATTGCAAATTAAAGAGCGCCTTACCAGTGGCGCCAGAGCGGCTAGTACTCTTCTAATCTAGTCAATATCTCGAGGTGACCAATGAGGCAATGTTCAAAAAACTATTTGCTGCAGTGGCGATTTAATGCACCGATGTGAAAGGCATTTGTTTCCAACAAAATTTACTATTTTGGAGCAACGAAGACTTTCTGCTGAAAATAAGGAGTAGAAATAAAGAACTGACGTTTAGACCATGTTGTACTGAATTTAGCCGCAGAATTGACCAGTGGCAAGCTTAATGTGGTTAAGGCCTCTCTTTAGACCACTCATAACCACGAAATGCATCAAAATGCAAAAGTGTCCGAAATTTCATTGCCGCGTGACTCCTTTGCAGCAGCCCTTTACGTTCTGTCAAGCCATTGTCATCGCTGAAAAAGCTTACCTCTTAACATAAATTTTTCGCTCCTGTGCTGCAAAAAGGATCGAGTGAAAATTACAGGGCTGCGCTTAAGTCTGAGTAAGAGCGAAAATGATAAAGTCACCTTACAGGGCTGGTTTCACTAAATGCATCGTCAATGTCATCTCTACTATCATCATCATCACTTTCGCTACTATCATCATTATATATCAAGTGCACCGTCACTGTCATCGCTACCACCATTAATCACTAACCGCAGCATAATTATCATAGCTACTATCATCATTATCATCACTGACTGCGTCGTCATTGTCATCGCCATCGCTGCTATCATCAGTACCTAACAAGTGCATCGTCATTGTCATCGCTAGTACCATCATATCACTAATTGCAGCGTCATTAAGATTGCTACATAGTACCCAGAAATGTGGCGCAGCAAAGATACCATTGCAGCTATCAGCATTATCGCTAACTGCATGGTCACTGTCATCGCAACTATCATCCTTACGCCACACAAGAAGAATTGCGATCGGTTTCTCACGAACCTGGCGTGGAGTAGTAGTTTTCGACCTCGGCTGGGGATCGGAGCGATTGGGTTCTATTCCCGGTGGAGGCAGTTTTCATTGCCTGAAGTGTCAGTTCGGTACTGACATTTCCTGAAAGCTTTTCCACAGCCCATGAGCCAAGATAGGTTTCGCCTTAAAAACAAATCGAGTATCATTTTATTTCCCGGAGTATTATTGACAGGTTACATATCGCGTAGCACAAGAGAAAGAAACGGCACATATACGTTCTTTGGAGCAACACCAGTAAGGCCGAGACGCCAGCAGCTCGGCGGCGTGCTCCTCAAACAGAACTATACGCACCTACACTGGCAAGCCCGGAAATGATGATATGACAAATGTTGGGTGAAGATGAAAGGCCGGTGGAGAAGGTTTTGCTTCAAGAGGGCTGTGACATAGGTTCCGGACGCCTGTTTGCTGAAGTATGCGCCCTTAAGTACACTTCTGTCAACGATCGACGACTTGCACAAGTCTTCTCGTAAAAAGAAGCCCATAGGACGCCATCCCATTGCTGCATGCGTAAATGAGAAAAAGTATTGAACGCATGTAGGCATTCAGATTGTGAATGTTCAGTGAGGCCATACTGTCGGTTCATATGATAATGGGGATACATGTTGTATGAACTAAATTAAAATCGGGAATTTAGCACTCGTTTTGGCCCTTGTCGCGTAACAGGTCTTACGCTTACCACCAATTACCCGCTACCCAAAGTAGCACAGCGCGCTGTGTCGGTGTTGAAGTTAATCTAAGGTTTCATGTTAGAGTTTTATCAACGCGGCCGGACCAGGTGAATCAGCTTTCACTCGGTCTTCGAGACGGGTAATAAAGTATCGCTACTTGTAATCTACACGCTTATCTTGGTTAGAATACCCCAGTCAATACTCGACGGGTATGAGATAAGGAAGTTTGCCTAGTTACAAGGGTGAAAGAGATGAGAAGTTGTAGCGTGTCATTGCTGTGCCAATTCATGAAACACGATCTCGCGAACATTGTTTTCACTTGGTGGACAAAGCTCGCGACATGTTTATGACCAGTTCTCCAACAATCTGAAATGTTTTATCCAACAGTTGTGTCCTATTCCGAGTGCCTCTGTGAACGATTGTGCATGAATTTTGGCCATTTGTGATTCAATATAGAGCATCAAAATTTCAGCGTAAAGCCGTTTCGACATTTTGCAGCTGGCACAATATGCGCAGTGGGATTTCGGTGCTGGTCCTTAATTATACAGGAATGGTATTATGAAGCCTGCCATGATAGTGTTTACAAGGCACCCTGGCTTTCTCTGAAAGGCCTATACAATTTAATGTCCGCGTCGATTACTGTCTAAACAAATAACACTGACATGTAGCTATATCAACTTTCCTAAAAACGAGGACATGTTTCCCGCCCATTATTTGACATAAGTGTGCTTTGTGTGAGAAGAATGGTGTTGCACTCTGTTATATGGGATGAATAATGGTTTTTAAATGTAAATAGTAGAGTACGAGCGTTGTATGCCGTGTGGATCATGCAACTACAGGATTAGGTCCAGATCACGCTTGATCATCTTGAGGAGGATCGGTTCGACCGTGTCGGCGTTGTAGTCGCTGTCTACGTAGATGGCACCTATGACGGACTTGAAGAACTTGTAGACAAAGCTCCGCTTCTTCTTTGCAAACCTCAGCTCTCCCAGTGTCTGTGGGCAACGGTAACGAAATATAAAGGAAAACCAGTTAGGGAACTGAAAAATTACGAGGGAATTTAGCGACTAAAGTAGCGAAAGGCGAAAGCCTGAGTGCCACATTTTTCTACGCAACTGGCACTGATTAGAAATTAACTATTTAATTAACTAGTCATTAAGTATGCATATAATAAGCACTTAATTATATGACAAATGGCTTAATTAGTCATCAATTAGATATTGAGCATTAATGAACATATGGGCATAAGGCATGCATTCGTGCATACTGTGGTGGTGCTCTGTGATTGGTCGAGACCTCTATGACGTCATCCCGCCTCGGCCAATCAGAGCCGCCGCAAAAGCGGGACACATTTTGTCCACAACAGCATGAGCCATTAAAGGCTTTCGCCTTAATAAGGTCGCAGTGAAAAATGCATAAGCGCTGGAACTTGGCTGAAATTAATGTGCGGGCATTAATCAATACCGCAAAGCTCGCTATTAAAGTGCCGAGTTATGCCCAGAATTTTTCCAGCTACGAAGAAGCCACTCGTGCTCAAAGGGGAGACAGATCTTCATAAGGACAGGTTATTTAAATGATATACTAACTTAAGCCAGTAATTTTTCAGAAAACCTGGGAGGTATGCTGCACACAGCTCCATAGAAATAATGCAGCTGGCGATAACTACTTGACGTGCTTAGTGACACACATTCTGCCTTAAAAACGCCTTAACTATGGTCCTTATAGCTGCCTAATGTATTTCCGAAATCAATAAAATATGCCATCAATAGTCTAACATACATACTCTTCGGTTCAATTAAAGAAGCTGTCACTTGAGTTTTAATAAATTCAAATGGTATGCTGAGAATTCTTAGAAAATATATTGGAAGCATTCTGACGACACATAGCGCTCACATCATTCTCAAAACAACCTGAAGGAGCACCGCACTGGGAACCAACTGTCGAATATTTTGTCATAACCATATAGCCGGTACCACTATTCGACTGTTAAACAAAGGCAATAAACGCGTGCTAAACAAACCTGAAATGAAAACCAAGACGTGCAATTCTTATCAAACCACTACAGGGCCACGAAGCGGAAATGAGCCACCATTAAATAATCTACAAGAAGACAACACATGACCAAGACATGCACGGTTTTGCTTTCTTTGTCTTCGATGATTATACAGTCATCGAAAAGAAGCACCCTATACACGAGCGAATATCCGCTGGCTGACAGACGGCAGTTTTCTGTTTACTAAATGTAACATAGTTAAAGAGCATTTTTTGTATGATAAATTCTAGGGAAAAGTGCGATTCCGTGCTGGTTTTTCCAAGCATGCTGATTGCTGAACTTGTATCTCACTGTAGCGGTTTTCTTTCAAATATCGAAACATAGCAGTGAAAAAGCCGCTTCACAATTAAAACGAGATATTTTGACGAACTCTACGGACTTCATTCCGGCAGTAAAGTTATTAGAGACATTTAGTTTACCGTGAATCTCGATCCGCTACAGTGATCCACCACCGCGCGCTCCCCTGCGCATGCCCAGAACCTCTTGACGGCGATAGATGGCGCCACATACTGGATGTCTGTTAGATGTCCGCACATAAACCTGCCACGTCTGGACCAATCAGCTTGTGCGTCCCGCGCGTGTCGCGGTGGCGGATCGTGGATCGCGATAAGCTAAGTCTCTCTATTGTAGTATTTCGACATTATAACTGAACCTAAATCTTGTTCTGTGCGTGTCGGGCCTTTGTGACGCGTTGGATTGCGCCGTGGCCTGTCGCCGTTACCATACCTGAACGTTCCGCAGTCCATCGGCAAATTCCCTGAGCGACGCTTTCTCGACGGGCCGGTCGACGAAGACGAACTTGTGGAAGTTGTTTTTTACAGCGAAGTAGGCGAGCGAGTCCTGCCGAAGGACCGACGCCTTCACTTCGGCCATATGGTGCTGGGACTTGTTCCGAGCATGCATCAGGACGTACCTGCATGCGTAGGACATAAGTAAAGATATGCCATCTAACATCTAACCGATGTACATATATGCATCGGTTCAGCAGGGGTTATCTGCTCTGTCGTGACTGAAGATGACACTTTTGTTTGTGTGCATACGAAGGGTGCTTTGTGGGCAGCCTGCCGTTATAAAAAGACATGGCGGTAGACGACGGAGGGGGTAGTGTGAGCCTGCGGGCTGCTGCTGATGTGCAACCGGCTGTTTTAGTACAAGTTGATATTTTTTTGCTCGATATATGTTTGTCTTGACCTACGCTACGGGTGGAAAGTAGCAAGGTACACTACATATAGCTCTTATTAGCATCATATTTATGCAGGCAACGGCTGCATACCGTATATGATGCAGCACTTGCCAGCATACGGCAGGCAAAATAGGGGCGGGGGTAGTCTGGCGCACTCGTGTATGCGCAAGACAACCCCCCCCCCCACCTCCACCCCCTCCCGCCCCCTTACTTTGGAATTGATAACCTGAAAAAAAAAAAAAAAGCAGATGACAGCAGCCGCCTTCTACTATCATTGTTACCATTTTTTAGCATGTACCGCTACGCAGCTGAGCACAATTTTGTGGAAAACTTAAAGTTTTGTCCGAGAAAACCGGCATCATCTGGGTTTGCATACTGTGCAGTCCGTTTTGCCACTCTGGCTCAGGTGACAGCGGTAAATAAACTTAAAGCTATTTGGGAATAGGCAATAGACTGCGTCTGACTGTAATGGGTAATCAAGTCGTTCCCCAGAAAGTCCCTCGAATACTGGACTAAAGAACTGCCGTTCTACGGTAACGCCCACACCCCATCGAATTTTCAGAAATACTAGCCTTCCGCTCTCCTTCCCGTATGTACAGTATACGATTCATTGTTAAAGTGAACATGAGATCACGTGGCCTAAACAATTTGAAATGCGCTGCCGCCAACCTCAGGCAAGAATGGACGGCACCAAGTGCATGCTCAGGAAGAGCAGTCGGCCGTGCTTATTGCGCATGAACTTGTGCAGTTGTTTGTCGCTGGCTATCTCTGGAGTGCTTTGTAAATCGCGGCAGAAACGCGGTCTAGTGTTCCTTTTAACAGTGGACTATACTGTACACGCTACAAATCGCAGGGAATCGTAGCATTCTCCTTTTCATAAACTGGAACCAAGACAGTAATTTTCCAAAATGATCGTCCAGATGAAGACAAACTGTCTTGTTGAAACTGGTGCTGAGACACAGCTCACTGTCCCAACCACGATGATCCCAACTATCAGGGGATGAGGGCGAATATCGAGCGCACTCTGTGCTCACGTAACTGCGCCATTAAAGGGTACGTCCGTGTTTTGACGCGACACATCGAACTCATAATATACTTAAGCGGGGTTTTAAATATAAACCGGGCGTAATTTCATAGACGATGGTATGCTAAAAAGTATCTTTCAGATATTAGAGAAACAAATTAAGAGGTTAGTAATTAGGCGAGGAGCAGCGGGAACAGTATATGCAGGGAGAGCCGACAAACGGGATCGAGCCATTACGTTGTCGCATCACACCCTGCGTAGTTATCACTCCAATTTTTAGAACATTTTGAATTGGTGGCCTACTGTCCTTAGAGTCTCTAAATATATATATATATATATATTTTAACAGTGAGTGGATTCCAAGGGAAGGCAAGCGTAGCAGGGGGCGGCAGAGAGTTAGGTGGGCCGATGAGGTTAAGAAGTTCGCAGGGGTCAAGTGGATGCAGCTAGCACAGAACCGGGTTAAGTGGAGAAATATGGGAGAGGCCTTCGCCCTGCAGTGGGTATAGTCAGGCTGATGATGATGATGATGATGGTGAGTGGAATCAGTTTTCAGGAAAATACTGGAATGCGGAGTTAAGGGCTAAAATAAGGACTGGAAACAAATAGCTTTTTCATAAAATGTCTGAGATGACCTAGTGCATGCTTCGAAATTTAGTTAGTGAAGCTCATGGTCGTCATGGCTCAAGGCGTGGCGACCATGAGCTTTACTTGTAGCGGAGGTATGACATCGGCACCACCAGGCACTATAAGAGGGTCATGATATCATCTTCCAGTGGCTACCATGATTATAGTGGCATTATTGGCAACGACTCAAATGACACTGCTTCTCCATCGGCTCACGATACAACCAACATTGTCGAGATACCACTGACAAGAGCCGACACAGCAAGACACCTTCGGCTGCTTGCCCGAAACGTGACTATACAGTAATGGTTTACAACCGGAGGCTAGACACTTCGCTCGCACCACTTTGACCCTTACTTTAACTACAAATACCATTCGGCATCCACTCATGTGATGCTACGCAGTTGTACCGCTTGTGGCCGGGAGTGGAGTTTACTAACACCTATTCCCACCTTATCAAAATGGCAGACTCTCTAACGTGTGACCAGCTTAGGTGCAACGAAACAATATTGGGCACATACTCTGCGACTGCTCTCGATTCGAGCATCCCCTCCTGGCTCGTTCACTCTGCCGCTTTGATTCTAGTCCTCTTATACAAGCAAATGTTCTAGGGCCTCGGATAAAATCCTCATCACAATGGAGAGCGGTGGAGGCGCTCCGGCAAGTTTTAAAGGGCTCAGGGTCGAGTTCGCGATTACAGAATTTAAGATGTGCTCCTTCGGCTCCTTTATCATTGCGGACCGTGAAAACGTGAAAAACTCTTTTAATTGCCACTACTTCATTTCATTTCCTCAATTCGTCCCCTCTTCACGTGTAGTGAAGCTTAAAGGACATTTCCTAGTTAACTTCCCCACATTTAGCTTCTTTTGTTTCTCTCTCTGTAAGTGAAGCAGGGAGTTGGTACAGGGGCGTTGGGGACACTGAAATAGTGTTCTTAACAGAAATCAATTGAAGTAAGGCCACAGGAATTATCAACTTTAATATGAATTTTTGCCATAAGCATGGCAAAATGGAAATTCGAGGAAAGTAATCAGGAACGTGAGAAAGCTTTATAAACTGTATGATATAGTATGATAAAGCCGAAAAACCTGTGAAGCTTCAATCTTTTTCTCGTCATTTATCTCACTCTTCCCCTCCACTGGAGCCATCCGGTACATTCCAACTCGGCGAATGACCACGAAGCCTTGGCGGAGCAAGCCCTTTGTTCCGTTTTTTCCTCTTGTTTAAGTTCCTGGTGTCATGAGCAGCTAAACAATTGAGAAAAGCTTGTACCTAAGGCTAATATACCACTCCCTAATATGAACTCACCTGGACACAATGTAATCCATTACAAATGACCCGACGTAGTCGAGCGGCTCGAACGAGTCGTGGCGGTCCTTCCGGTCTTTGCGGTCGCGCGTCTTGTAGGTCGGGTGCAGCAGGGCCTTGAGTAAGATGTTGGGGTTCTTGAAGTGGTAGTCCCCGAGGTGATCGCGCAAGAAGTCTTGCGGGACGCGCAGCGACAGAGCCTGCTTGAGGTCCGACGCTACCTGAAAATGCTCCAGGCCCAGACCACCTGCTCCGGACGAACCCTGTGGGGCTGAATTGATGGTACCTGCGATATCGGAGACCAAGCAAAGATCTGAGTCGCACTGGCTGGTCAACCGAGCTGTTCACGTTTCGGTTCTTGGAATGCGCGGCCGGCTCACTGATGACAGTGCATCGTTAAACGAAGGATGTCAGTGGCACGTTGTAGTATTGACGGAAATTGGTAATGATGATTATTTTATTTTACCGCCACACCGGCAACTAGACCAAAAACCACCGCGACTAATGTGGTGGAGCCTGCGCAAGAGGCACATTTTTTTTTTTTAACGCATCATCTCGGAGCAGTCAAGCACTAGGCGGCGAATAGATTGCGCGCATCGGAAAACTATGCAGGGCGTCCCAGGTGGTCAAAATTACTCCGTAGCCCTCCACTACGACTCGTCTTTCTCTCTTTCCACTTACAATCCCATTTTTCGCCCTTCCCTTACGGCGCGGTTCAGGTATCCACAGAAACAAGTGTGGCATACACTGCGCCTTTCCCTTTCTCTAACCAATTATTATTATTATTATTATTATTATTATTATTATTATTATTATTATTATTATTATTATTATTATTATTATTATTACTATTATTATTATTATTATTATTATTATTATTATTATTATTATTATTATTATTATTATTATTATTATTATTATTATTATTATTATTATTATTATTATTATTATTATTATTATCAAAACACTGAGCCTCTGAAATGCCAGACATATGTCCAAATATTGCCGCGGCTGTGGCCGGCGGAAATTGACGAAATTAAATTATTCACGGTACTGTAGCGCATAGAAGAAAGCTGCCGTAGACCCGTAACTATATGATTATTTCGTAATACTAAGCCTAAAATATATACTAGAAGACGGCAGTAATGGCCTGCGGTTGAAATGTGGGCGTATAAATGGGAAGCACGGAATTCGATTCCCATTGTCGTGTCGGATACCCAAAGGCATTTCAACGGGCGAACGCTTTCTCCAGGCCTGCTGTTCAGATTCACTGGAGTGAAATTCTAGGGAAAAAAAAAAAAAAAAAAAAAGGGTTTTAGAGCTATCGCAACCTTGTGGCAATAAAATCGAAGAACAAACAAAAAGTTATCGACAGTATCCAGTTTAAATCTGTAATATATTACCAGCGGTGAAATGAAGTGCGCACAAGAAGAATAAAACGCAATCAGTACTGACATTTACTCGCTTCACCATTGAATGCTCCAATATAGCACCAGAATGCTTGCCAGAATGATACAGACTCTCAACATAGCAGTTGATGTCGTTTTCTAAATTTTCTTTGGTTAGGTCCCTTTTGTTGTCTGTCGTAACTTTTGGGTATATGCAAAGTGATGATTTGCTCATTTGGTTGTCATTTGTTAACAATATTCATGCTTACAGCCAATTTTGATTTGGAGGGTATTGTCCTCTTGTTTTCATCCAGCATCCTGTCATGTTTTCATATAATTGTATTGATCCCATGTCATGGTGTTGATGGGTCTGCTTTGTACTGATGTATTTGACATGTCACCTACGGGTGTAATAAAACATTTTCTTTCGTCTTTAACGGCACTGGATTTGGAAATATTTAACTGGTAAAGTTGGATTCTCGCAACGTACAATAATAAAATGGAATCGCTAGGTATAGTAAGGTCGCGGAAATCATGTTAACTGCTTCTACGGCATAAAATGGGCAAAAAGGCTTCCGTATTTGCAGTATTACAATTAGAAGCAAAGCCACTTTAAATATATGCATTACGGGAAGTCAGTTTTCCGAGTTAGAAAATGCGTATAAAATGTTTCAAACTGCAATGCTGATAAACAAAATTAAAAAAAAAAAAAAACGGGACACAACATCTATGCTGACGGCATTCAATTTGTTAACATAATATTGCCCCTTAATAACAAAAGTAAAAAAAGTTTAGTTAATTTTAGTGAACTAATCGTTTAATCGTTTCATCCCTGAGCTCTATCACAAACATAATGTCCACCTTGATCAACAATCCCCCTGCATAGCTCCGACGTATATTTCGTAGGGTTTAAAATAGCGATCTGCAAACAGATAAAAGAAGAAGAAAAAAAAATCATCTCGTAAAATATTACTCTGAATCGGGGCGGAGTTATGTTTACGAAGCCAGATAATTAACATGATCGGCCAGAAACTAATCAAGCCAAGTATAAAATTTACATCGTTAATAATTTATTTACTGGATGAGCCAATCATTAAGGAATTCACATATACCGAGACGTCACCATTTACTTCAGGTAATTTTCAGAAATTGTGCTCTTGAAGAATGCTTTTGCGAGGAGAAATTGCAAATGTTGCAACACACAACAGAGGACTGAATGACTCACCGCCGACAGAGAACGGTGCAGCTGCGTTCCGCTGACCCTGAAAAAAAAGTGTTACAAACAATTTGCATATAAACCTATGCACCGCAATATATAAAGAAAGTGCCTGGGAATTCACTTCCGTTCAATCAGCAAAGGCCTGCGTGGCCGCACTGAGTAGGCAAGAAGGTTACCTGCTGTCCAACTGCAAACCCGCACGATGAGATGAAAAGCACCTGCGAGTAGAAAAATAAGTGAACACTTGAATCATGCGGCGAATCAACATCGCAACACCTCAGTGCAAACACTACTTGCTATATTCGTTGTCATTAAATAAAGTTTTCAGCATGAAAATGTCGATTCTTCCAGGATGATAAGATAAGGACTCTCAAAGTTGAAAACGAACTTCAAAACGTAAAAGTTGTTGCTGTTCAAAATATAGTGGTTATATCTTCCAAACGGGAACGAAGAAGTGAAGGCGATAGATGTGGGTACACTCACCACCGGCAGCAGGATCCTGGCTGGCGCCATGGCGTCGGCTCTTCTGTTCTCACTCTTTCAAGCGCTAAGTCTACTTGGAGTACCTCAAAAGGGTACAGAACGGCAAACCTGCGATGGAGAACGTGGAAACAAAGCAAGGTGCGTTAGACTGCGTACGGCGTGGCGGACGCCAGGACAAGGCATCCAGACTAGCGGACGCAGTTTCAACAACACCCGCCGCCACCGAGTCACCGCGTCGCGAAGGGCACGGGGTTTCTCACGCGCCGCGACAACTCCTCCTCCCAACCCCGCAGACTCAGCTTCTGGGACTCCCTCGCCTCTTTGTCGTTACGCCCTCGCCAACGCGCCCTTCTCGAGTGCAGAACGGTCTCTCCTCCACACCCATTCCCGTCTCTTCGTGTTGTTCTTTTTCTTGTTTTTTCCTAAACGGCTCGAATACTATGGTGTGTCTCCTTCCTCCTTATGCGTTCCACGAATCCGAAACCATGCGACGAACGGCCGTGGTTGGTTCACACGGCAAATGTCATGCGCTGGCGATGGAGGGCTCTTATGTGGATTGGTGAAGCCTGCGCGGAGGCAGAACTTCCTCCCCTCTTTGCCGTTTCTGGAAGAAGATGCTGAAATTGACGAATGCAGGCGCATGTTACGTTTACGCGAGGATCCCCAGCGCAACGTAAATTATCAACCTGTACGTAAACAGAGGCATGAGGTGCTCGCGCTCTTCGAAACGAGTATGGAGAGGACCATAGTGACCAAGAACACGGTCGTTAACGAGAGCTGTAATGCATGAGGATCCACTGTAAACACTACGTTTTACTACTTAGCTATATATCTGCCGTTGCAGTGTCGCGTAAAACTGCACAATATTTTTGCCATGAGATTGTATGAGGGATTCCTTGCATGGTAGACGGTATCTATTTTGCTGTCTGGAAAAGAATCAGTAGGAACCGAAAAAGTACTGCGTTCTTGTCTCGGCAAAAAAAAAAAAAGGAAAAAAAAAACTGGAAATAAAAAACGTTACTTTATATAAGCACGTCGACTTTAATTGCTTGACATCTAGAGGATTAGGTTTCTCGTTCGACGTTAAAAAGGAACGGCAGTTATCCTTTAGATTGATGTAAGTGGAGATCAGGTCGCCCACTTCTAAATATATCCATTATTTTGTTGTTGCATTTTTTTTGTATCTCATGCCTTGAACGACAAAATGTTATGCCAGCAAGCACACTCGAAAGAAATTACACGTACATGGGCAAGTGATTGGGAGAAGAGAGCATTTTGAGGCATTACATAAAGGGGAGCAAATATTGGTCTGCCGTGTTGCTCACATGAAATACTTTTCCCTGACTGGACAAGAGGTGAAATAATCCTTAAACATACGCTACAGTCAAACCTTTTATATTCCATTTCGCAGATACATTTAAGTTGCATATTCTACATGCTTAGAGTGTATTTTTAACTGCTTACAAGTCGTTTTGTGCACACGAAACATCGGTACCAGAACCCACCAAGCCATTTCGATGCGTATTCATTGCGTGGGTATCGGCATAGGCGCTGACATAACGCTTTTACCATTGTTGCAATTATGCACATCATTATCATCCTTAATGCTTAGCTTATAAAGGCCCCCGAGTTGGGGTATTGCAAAACAAAAAAGGCATTCTGGGGAGATAGAGAACATATGCCAATAGTCAGTACGTACATGCGCAAAGAACGCGCATTAGACAATTAAAATCGAGAGAATAAAATGACAAAAGACTAGTTTAATAAACATTCAAGCACAAAAGGAAGCAGAACAAGGATGCGTTACAGCCGCGCCAAACGACAGCTTGTCACGAAGGAAAAGAACTGCAACGCCAAGGCAAAAAAAAAGAACAATATAAACACAATATATCGAGGACAGTCTGGGGAAATCTAAATCACAACTCGCATAACGCGAAAAAGTAAATGATTACAATGAGTTCTTCAGAGATATTGCAAGGTCCATCCCATGGTAGCGCTACTTGAAACCAAAGGGGACAGAAATCCATTGCCAGCGACACCAATCGCTCGGAAGAACATCTTCAAATGGGGTGGTAAATATTGGAACTACTGAGTAAAAAACAAAAATAAAATAACATTTTTCAAGTTCTCATGTTGATGAAATTTAACCTTTTGATCTCTTTAAAAGAACGCGGCACAGTTATTGCGCAGTAATGATAGTGCATCTTATTTTTTTAGCGGCCTTTCTTGCTCTTGTAAACCTGGCGGAATCTTCCAGAACACGATGGGCTTGCGTGCGGGAAGATGGCGGTTCAGCGGTGTCTGCGTTGTACCGTCACGTCTTCTTCTTGCCGTTTGGAAGCGGCACGCATCATGAACACACTTTCTGATGTGTCAGATGTAGGCGCACGTCGTTGTGTTGGTTGCGGTAAAGCTTGTATCGTGCAAAGCTTCTCGAACGGTGCTGCGTCAGCGCTTCTCCGGAGAGACCTTCCGTCGCGGCAAGTGGCGGCATGCACGGCTCGAATGGAGCCCGAATGCGTCGCTTTGGAATAACTCGGAAGGTGAGCAAGAGAGCATTTAAATTCCTTTTCGTGTGCCCGTGCATTCTGCACAGCCTTTATCCTGCTAGCTTTGCTGCTGATATTGGTTGCACCGTCGCAATGTGGATGTAACTAGCGGTGTAAAGCTGCATGTTTTTGCATCGCTCACACAAAAAGGCAAGGCAAACGACGACGGAAACTGAACGATGCTTGGGCAAGTCGGCAAGCAATGTACCCTGTTCAACATTAAGAGCTGCCTCAAATTGGTTGTCAAATTTTCGGCCAAACTATATATCCGTAACAGTTACGGGGTTAATTTTTTTGCCGACTTGACCGAGTATCGTTCTTTAGTCGTCGTCATTAGCCTTGTCTTTCGTGTCTACGAGAAAAAAAAATCGAAATCCGCGCCAAACATACGTCACTGTTTGTTTTTTGTTAGCACTAGTATTTAGAACCATTCGCAGAGGGCGCGGCGGTGCAAAGAAACTCGTGCCTCACTCATTCGGCCCCATGGGGGTCTATGCAAATTTCAATACCATGAGATCTACATTGGGCATTGTCTATATATGCCCAAAGTAAAGTGACCACGTTCAATGACTATCAAGAGTAATTATAGTTCCACGCTGCTATTGTTTTGGGAGAAAAAGACATATTGAAAGTCAGCTCACATTCTATTGAAAACAAGACATTAAAAGCGTTAGTGACTCTGACTTCCAATCGCTGGACACTTACAGAACTAAAATGTAGGCGTGAACATCGAAGTGGCGACCTCTATAGGGGGTCGGAAGCCCTATACCGGCTGAAAATCCAGGGAGGTCTTGATAGTATAGTTACTAAGAAGCTGGGGTCGTAGAGTGATGAGATGATGCGGACCGCAAGATTCCCAACGGCTTACAGGGTACTAATCAGATATGCCTAATGTGGGTCCCAGACAGCCGACTCGTATTTGAGTTTAGAGCGATGAAAGTTTCATAGGCGAGTTTGCGAATGCAGGTTGATGGAAAAAGTGGAGTGTTCTCGGTCAACTGAGTGACTTGGAAGCATTTTAACAGCGTCTTTGTATCCTCTTTTACAACGTTAGTTTGTTGCATGGCAGTATAAGGCCGACGTAATGATAGTATATTGTCACTGCGCAAAAGGTTGCAGACTTTAACAAATACGCATCACTGAGCTTACAAGCATGTAGTAAAACTGACATTCGAGCGAGTTGGTACAGCATGTTGTAAAATTACCAACGCACACAGGACAGGGTCAAAAGAGAACACCACAAGCGCTGACTCGCAACTAAGCGTTTATTCGCAAATGCAGAAAAATATATACTCAAAGGGAAAACAAAAACATAAAAACTCATGCAATCACGCAGGCGCGTCCAGATATGAAAATTCCCGTTCATGCAGGACAACATATGGGTCACTAACACATGTAAGCTGGTTTTTGTAGATATGATAGGATTCTGATACCTCCCTTGTGTTCTGCCCCTGTCCTGTGTGCGCTGGTAATTTTCCAACTTACAAGCATTCCTGACACGCGCATAAATTTGCATTTCAAAACAAAGTTGCATTAGCCCTTTCGAACATCGTGGTTCGATGAGGCTTAACCGTGCTAGAGGAGGTACTGTTCAGCTTAAGTATATATGCTAAACACAGTCGCCCGTATGATGCAGATAGATATGTAGTCAGGAACTTCACTAAGAAATTTAGATTAGGGGGACGCTCACGCTATAGCAGGCTGCGGTCCTCTCGGGGGCAGCTTCTGCACTGACAAATCTAAAGAATACGCACATTTTTATCACGAACGCCGGCTCCGAACGGAGAACGCTGAAGTTACAAAGGAGCGTTCATCGGGACGCAGGGTTCCTCAGAGTAATCTTGGTTTTCTTTAAACGAAATCAATTACGTCATAAAATATCATTATTGATAAGCGGCGACTGTTCATTTGCATTTTATATCAAGCTTTAATCACTTCGGCAATCTACGCCTAGCTCCTCCTTTATCTTGGGCATTACGGGCTGTTTGAAATTTCAGCGTGAGGACATGTGGCTGGTATATAATGGCACTGCCGATCAACCATGATTTTCGCGAAACTTCGACAACGACGGTGACGCCGACCCTGCGACTTCTGCAACACGGCACGTTTACGACGTGTTACTGCGAGTAGACTATTTCGAGCAGGACCCTGGCCCACTGTTATCGGCGGCAGAAAAACCGTGCACGTAAAAAAAAAAAACAAAAATCGCACCCTTTTCGCGTCTATAACTCACACCCCCTAGAAAGGGTGCTTGAGGTACTGATGCACCCTTTTACTGGGTGCAGCAAGCAGCACTGTACCCATTTAAGGGTTGCATCAGTATCTCAATGTACCCTTTTCTGGAGATTTCTGGAGGATGTGAGTATAGGCACGAAATGCACCTTTAAGGGTGCGAATTTTTACAGTGTGGTTAGGAACAAGAGATCAGAAGACAACCGGTTTATCACAAAAGATCATAGGAGAAGAAATGTAAAATGACTTGATCACCGGAGCATTGCGGGGCACTGCTGCCGGATTGAAATGACATAAAATTCCAACCTAATAACGTTGTTGAAAACAGAATAGCTTTGTTGTGCACAGGGATAGCTTGGCAATAAAAATGGTTCTTACCAAACCTTTCAAACTGTGATGATCATCGGAGGATGGGTTAAAAATGTTAATCGTCGTATTCGGCGTATAGTAGTAGTAATAGTTGTCGGCACCTAGTATCGGAGGCATTCGTGTAGGAAAACCCTAATTGGTCGACGGGGTTGTGACGTCACAATCAATGACCTCGTGCGGGAATTTTAAACACCGTACATTCAAAGTAAAGCTTTATAATGAATTGGAGAAGGGTCCAAATGGTCCAAATGAAGCCACAACTTGCAAGAAGGTTCTTCAAACTGAGGTATTTCAGAAATTAGAAACCAATATATGAAAAAAATTGGTCGTCATTGTGGCTCGAACACAGTTCCTCTCGCATGCCAGACGCGTGCACGTAACGCATATAGGCGCCATGAAGGGTCGTTGGTACCAAGTGTTAGAGCAGTACCTGTAGTGAACGCGTTGTAGCTAGTACAACTTACTAACGTGTGTTTGGGATGTGTGCTAATGTTACAGTAAAAATTTCTTAAAATTGAAATTATTTTTAAAGAATTAAAAAATCTTGCAATGAAAATGTGGCGTTAAAGGCATTTCCCGTCTACTCTGAATGCAACTTAAGCGTCCCCCTCATTTTTTCTATAGCGTAACATACTTGCGCAGTGACGTTAAGGGCCTTGTTCTGCATGGAAGTCCGGCGTCGTCGTTGCATGCACTGATTGGTCGAGGGGTTAAGTGACGTGACGAGAGCACGTGACAAGTGGCCAAGGTAGCTGGACGCGATGAGAAACATACCTTTAACTATCTGTCAACATGCGCAGTGTTTGTCGTCACATAACATTGTACCCCTTTTAAACGCGACATCGTTAAGGGCCTTGTTCTGCATGGAAGTCCGGCGTCGTCGTTGCATGCACTGATTGGTCGAGAGGTTGAGTGACGTCACGAGAGCACGTGACAAGTGGCCAAGGTAGCTGGACGCGCCTACTCGGGTAGCCTCTGCGAAATGAGAATCGAACCCTTGACGCGTTGGTACCGAGTCAGAAACGCTACTTCATGCTGATCCAATATTGTTACTTTGTTGGCAATGGCCGGCCCAAAGTAGAACCGGTGTATTGCAACACAGTACCAATATTGGACAAACGATTCGTGCTGCCTGGGTTATTAAAAGCGAGGCTTTGCATTTATGTTGGTTGGTTTCTCACATGGTATCTTGCGAGTATATGCTAGTGAGTATGTTTGATATACCAGATGCACAAAATAAACATTTAGTGATTAAGCGCGAGCATAGATCGCATGTAAACGAACTAGCATCCGCGAGGGGAGTTCTGTGTGGCATCCTCTGCCATTAACGCCATTAAGACCATTAACACTATAGCCTTAAATGCGCAACTTAAGTGCCAATCAAATTTTTATTTGGGTCACAGCCTGAGGATGACTACAGTGAATGCTATGGGTGCCCTTTATTGAACTCTTTAAGACAATTACGTGATATTATAAAGCTCGGTCTATAAAATATGCCGGAGACTTCTCCGTGCTGGAAGAGGCCCACTTACGTTACCTTTGTTTTTGTCTTAACTCAATAAAGTTTATTCACTCACTCACACCGAATAGTAATGTTTCGGGAGTAAGATAAGTCAGTCACGGTTGCGAAACTTTCCTTCGTTCGAGCTTTCATGTTACTTTGTGTAGCAACTTGATGCTTTTATTACTCTACCACAACAGTGAATAGTGCGAGAGTGAAGATTTATGGGCGTCTACGAAAGCTGTGCGTGCTCCCTTGCCCTGTGTTGTCCACTTGCCTCCTTCCTGTTGTTTGTGTGATTTTATTTTTACAATGTCCCACCAGCTGGCCTATACAACAGCACTCTTTTATGTTTCGAGCCGGTTGCAAACTGTATCTTTGTGTTGCGCGATGCCGTCTCACGCTGATAAACCCCACGCGGTCGCTATCAATCTGGAGCCTATCACAGTGGCGTCCTTCACGGCCTGCCTGCAGCCGGGCGGCAGTATTCCCAAGACAGCTCGTCCGATAAGGTAATCTGCGACCTTAAAGTTGGGAACTAGTGATGAACTAGGAAGCGATTATGTGCTTTAAAGAATTAAGTCTAATGTAGTAATTGGTCAGTTGCTATTGGAACGAGATTAACAAATAGCTTTAGCGCATTATCCAATACGCGGAATGGTTGAAATGCTGCAGGGACAACATTAGCGTCAACATATTTCAATAGACTGTGCAAACGGTGCCTAAAGGCTGGCCATAAAATCATTAAATGAAAGTTTGCTATGGTTGTGAATTAACGAGAATCGGTGCTAGTATCAGTGTTAGCGTCTCGCATGCTTCCCACGCTGATATATGTATTATTTGTCTTTTATTTTTAATCTGAAAGCCTTTATAAAAATAACAGCGCGAACAACGGGGACGAAGGGTAGAAAAACACAATGCAAGTGCTGACTCTAAGTGTTTCCTGTTATTAAACCTTAGTTGTATCACCAGCTCGCCCGCCTATAGCTATCGTGTTGAAAACCTTCCTAGGCTCATAGTGAAAATCTCGCATTGGCTAGATTTGCCCGCGAGATGTGTCAGAGAAATTCCGCGAGTGTCAGACGCTGCGCCGTTACTTTCCCGTAAACCAATTTAGAACGCCGGTGAACTTGGTGCGTTGAACGGAGCGCTGGTTGTGTTCGACAAAGGGCGCGCGACGTACCGTGCGCAGCAGCAACCCTCAGTCTTTCGCATTTCTACCCCGCAGATTCTGTAGTGCTCTCGGAACTTTTCTCCGTGATCCTCAATGGAGTTTCGAATGTCCTCCGCCCAACTAGAGCTAAAGTAGATCACGCCTAACAAATCATCATATACGTCCCAGTCATCGTATTGTTGTGTCGTGCCGCACAAAAGCGATAATCGGAACGATCTCTTTCTGGCCGACTTCTGTTTTCTTTCCGCCTCGCCACGTGTCCAGTGCGAGCTATTAATTACCTAGAGGCTTCCGCTTTTGCCATCAGTCCACGTGGTTGACCTGCTAGTGACAACGTAGAGAACAATAGTCACCCCTGAAAAGGTTCGAAATATTCCTGTCCACTCCACATGCCTCCCGAGTCGTGTTTTCTTTTTTTCTCTTCATTTTTGTTATTTTTTCTTGTACGCTTGGTCTTTTTGTATATTGGTAAAAGCGAGGAGACTCAATCTTACACGCGCCGAACGCGTGTTATGTAAAGTTGAACACCGTTCTCGGACAATCAACGCTCAGAAAGTTCTCCGTGAGAGGCATCCGCTCCTAAGCGAGCAGGTTGCTCGGTCGAATAAAGCAGGGTCACTACACGTGGGAAGCTCGGCCAGTCTTTGTCAGACCCACGCATGCCACTTGTCGCCACAGTGTCGTGTTCTTTGTTGACGTGTCCGCCCTCGCACGCTGCTGACAGCTACCCACTCACTGCACCATGTACGTATTACGTTTACCTTCATGCAGAGTGTGCGAAAGTCGTTGCCTGGCTATACAGGGTGTTTCGTTTTATTCCATATCAATGTTATATATAAAAAAATTACTTTAGCGACTAAAGCAGTGAAAGGCGAAAGCATTGTCTGCGCAACGCCTAGAAACGTCTAAGTTTAGATAATTCATTAGTCGTTAATAAGTCAATTAGTCATTAATTAGAAATTGATTGGCATATGGCCATATAAAGTACGCCTACTGTGGTGGTGCTCGGTGATTGGTCGAGACCTGCACGACGTGATCCCGCCTGGGCCAAACGGAGCCTCCTCAAAAGCAGGACACATTTTGTCCATGACAGTATGAGCCATTAAAGGCTTTCGCTTTAAAATATGCCGCAAAGTTGAGAGGAGAGCTCTCGAGACTTTGGTTCCCTTACCAAGAGGATGCTTCAGTCGAGAATATTTGTAAATAATAACTTAATACGCACCTCGGACATTCTAGACAACCTTGCGAAAAAAATGCTCCAAAAACTGGATTAAGTACAACATCCTGCACATCGCTGTGGTAGGCCCTGGCACTAAAAGGCAGCTGAAATTTATTTGCCAGGTGAGTGTAACTTCAGAGCTCTTAATTGTGTCCGCATTATCACTCGTAAAACGGTGGAACCCGCCGCGGTCGTGGAGTGGTTAGGTGGCTCGAGTCCTATGCCCATGAATACGGGGTCGAATCCCGGCCGCGGCGGCCGCTTTTCGATGGAGGCGAAAGCAAGGCGCCCGTGTGCTGTGCGATGACAGTGCACGTTAAAGAACCCCAAGTGGTCGGAATTTCCGGATTTCTTCACTATGGCGTCTCTCATATAGCCTAAGTACTAACACTTTTGGCAGTTGGACCCCACAAACCAGTCATAAGCCAAACAAAACGGAACAAACGACTCGGTCCCGGACGCGCCGATCCAATTCTTGCGCGATGTATAGTTCTCGGGGCCACAACAGCGTGGCGTTGAATTTAGGGACCGACTCTTGTTTAGCTGTTGTCTTATTCCGGCGCCAGTTCCCACCTGGGCAGGGCAGCAGCCGTCTGCTCCTGACGTGACGCATCGGAGTCGGATGCCATCACGCAGGTGGATCAGGTGTCATCCGACACCCTCCGCCTGTGATCACGTGCGCATCCGGCGAGTGGGCGTCAAACGCGCAGTTTTTTCTATTGTGTATTCGAGAGATCGTGCCCACCGTCTGCCTTGGCGTCAGTGCAACCGTGGGAGCATATGGGAACAAAGGAAGGGCGTGGTGTGCTGTCTAAATAAACCGAGGTTTTGTGGAACTGTGCGAAAGTGCGCGAACGAAGAAGCGTGTTTATTGTAATTGAGCTGCTTGATCATATCCCCATTGTGCTCTCCGTTTTTTTTTTTCTTCTTTCTATAACATTTTACTAGGTTAGTTCGGTAAACGACATGGCGGCCGAAACTAATGCCGCCCTGTTATTCGAGGCTCATAGATGCGCTCAGCTTGTCCCTTTGTGCGCGTTTTTTTTCTCTCGTGAAAAAGAACCAGACATCCGTTGCATACAGTCGGCCTGCTCTATTACAGAAGTTGTCCATGATTTGACATATAGCACCAATGACTTACCATTGGACTACGTAGCCTCACACGTTGTGTGCGCCCACTAATCTCATCGCCGCTCTTCATTCGACCTTTTTCGTTGGTTTATTCTTATTTTTTATACAGCATAGTTCTTTCGCTCGTGCAATGCCGAAAGTGTTACAGTAAGATCCATCGATACATTCCGATACGGGGAGATAAGGCTTTGCTGGTCGTAATGTGAGCACTCCGCTGCAACTTCTGTGTTATGAGTCACAGAGCAAAATAACTAGCAATTCACAGGCGACCTTTAGGTAATAAATAAGCTTAAAGTTTCGACGTAATGGAGAGTTTGGGGGTTTAGCATAATTTATTTCACCCAGTGTTCATTAACGCGCACTCACATCTCTCAATAAACGGGCGCGCATTGTGTTTCGTCAACATTGAAACTCGGGCACCGTCGCCGGGATCGAATCCGAGGTTCCCAGCTTTGTAGTCGAGCGCCCCGACCACTGAGCTACAGTGGCGGGGCTAACGTCAGTGAGCCTTACGTGATATTGCGAAAGGCAAAAAAAAAAAAGAACGAAAGAAAGCGTTCGCGAGTTTTGCGGCACCTAGAGGGTACGGCTATCGGAACAGGAAGTCAAACCGACGACCTTGACGCCGTTAGCACGCCGCATTACTCGTAGCGCTGATGTGAAGATCTCCGATAATGAATTGTGTCATTCTCTTTAGTTCAAAATGACGCACTCGATGTCGTTCAACTAGCCAGTTTCTTCCTGAAATCTCATCTCGAAAGAAAACTTCAGTTATACCTAGATAGCCTATATTTGATCTGCTAAAGGCGGAGAGATATATAGCGAACACGCTGATTGTCGACTCCATCATTATACGTGCCAAAGGCTCAAGTTTCCGGGATAACTTTTATTTCCGTCTACCATAAACCTGATAAATATATGGGTCCACTTCGCTGTTTATCACTGGAAGGAGTCATAACCATAGGGATATGATATCATCTAATACCGTGCAAAAGGGCCGCGGTTTGCATCCAATTCTGGCTACCGTTAGAAGCAAGTTTTTTCTGTTCACTGCTATCGGAAGGGAAAAATTCGAGGTGTTTCAGATAAGTTTAGCGTACTGATATCCTATACTTTAGGTTCAGCTAGAAGGTGTTAGTCCGAGTTTCCGAGAGCGGGAGCTAGAGCTAAAAACCCATGACCCCATTTGGGATTCGAACTCGTGACCTTTGAACCCACGGACTTTACTGGAGCTCTAACCCTTGACTATACTTGAACTCATCAGGACTTTCTTTTGCCCCACGGACACGCTATGATGGCAGGCTCTGTCCACGCACTCTGTCGATACACTCTTGCTTATGAAAAACGACTAATGACTCATGACTTATGAGAAAAGAAATACGTTCGCGAATTAAAATATCTCAAGTTGGGATTACAATCATTTGCTTGTCTTGAAGTTCTCAATAAAATGCGAAGCGCCAAGACACGCTCTTATATGGTTCGAATCCTTCGCGCTAAGCTTAGCAGTGCTGGAGGCGGGTATCAGGAATAAAAAAAAAATTAGAAGAGTTCAACGCTGCTGAACCGAATATTGAGCGAAAGCAATAGCTGCGGGTGACCGAGCATTCTTCTAATTCTCCTTCTTCTTCTGCCCCAGCCCACACATAAAGCCCCGCTTTAACCAAGCCTTATGAACGTGCCTTAGTGGCCTAAAGGGGTAACGAAATGCCAAGGTCCTGGCAGACTGATTCTAACATAAGCGTCCCATGTGAAACGAGAGACCCAAGTTGGCAGCTCCTGCCAGCCCACATATAAAGCCCCGCTTTAACCAAGCCTTATGAATGTGCCTTAGTGGAGAGGGGTAACGAAATGCCAAGGTCCTGGCTGGCTGATTCTAATATAAGCGTCTCATGTGAAACGAGAGACCCAAGTTGGCAGCTCCTGCCAGCCCACATATAAAGCCCCGCTTTAACCAAGCCTTATGAATGTGCCTTAGTGGCCTAAAGGGGTAACGAAATGCCAAGGTCCTGGCAGACTGATTCTAACATAAGCGTCCCATGTGAAACGAGAGACCCAAGTTGGCAGCTCCTGCCAGCCCACATATAAAGCCCCGCTTTAACCAAGCCTTATGAATGTGCCTTAGTGGCCTAAAGGGGTAACGAAATGCCAAGGTCCTGGCAGACTGATTCTAACATAAGCGTCTCATGTGAAACGAGAGACCCAAGTTGGCAGCTCCTGCCAGCCCACATATAAAGCCCCGCTTTAACCAAGCCTTATGAATGTGCCTTAGTGGCCTAAAGGGGTAACGAAATGCCAAGGTCCTGGCTGGCTGATTCTAATATAAGCGTCTCATGTGAAACGAGAGACCCAAGTTGGCAGCTCCTGCCAGCCCACATATAAAGCCCCGCTTTAACCAAGCCTTATGAATGTGCCTTAGTGGCCTAAAGGGGTAACGAAATGCCAAGGTCCTGGCAGACTGATTCTAACATAAGCGTCCCATGTGAAACGAGAGACCCAAGTTGGCAGCTCCTGCCAGCCCACATATAAAGCCCCGCTTTAACCAAGCCTTATGAATGTGCCTTAGTGGAGAGGGGTAACGAAATGCCAAGGTCCTGGCTGGCTGATTCTAATATAAGCGTCTCATGTGAAACGAGAGACCCAAGTTGGCAGCTCCTGCCAGCCCACATATAAAGCCCCGCTTTAACCAAGCCTTATGAATGTGCCTTAGTGGAGAGGGGTAACGAAATGCCAAGGTCCTGGCTGGCTGATTCTAATATAAGCGTCTCATGTGAAACGAGAGACCCAAGTTGGCAGCTCCTGCCAGCCCACATATAAAGCCCCGCTTTAACCAAGCCTTATGAATGTGCCTTAGTGGCCTAAAGGGGTAACGAAATGCCAAGGTCCTGGCAGACTGATTCTAACATAAGCGTCCCATGTGAAACGAGAGACCCAAGTTGGCAGCTCCTGCCAGCCCACATATAAAGCCCCGCTTTAACCAAGCCTTATGAATGTGCCTTAGTGGCCTAAAGGGGTAACGAAATGCCAAGGTCCTGGCAGACTGATTCTAACATAAGCGTCCCATGTGAAACGAGAGACCCAAGTTGGCAGCTCCTGCCAGCCCACATATAAAGCCCCGCTTTAACCAAGCCTTATGAATGTGCCTTAGTGGCCTAAAGGGGTAACGAAATGCCAAGGTCCTGGCTGGCTGATTCTAATATAAGCGTCTCATGTGAAACGAGAGACCCAAGTTGGCAGCTCCTGCCAGCCCACATATAAAGCCCCGCTTTAACCAAGCCTTATGAATGTGCCTTAGTGGCCTAAAGGGGTAACGAAATGCCAAGGTCCTGGCAGACTGATTCTAACATAAGCGTCCCATGTGAAACGAGAGACCCAAGTTGGCAGCTCCTGCCAGCCCACATATAAAGCCCCGCTTTAACCAAGCCTTATGAATGTGCCTTAGTGGCCTAAAGGGGTAACGAAATGCCAAGGTCCTGGCAGACTGATTCTAACATAAGCGTCTCATGTGAAACGAGAGACCCAAGTTGGCAGCTCCTGCCAGCCCACATATAAAGCCCCGCTTTAACCAAGCCTTATGAATGTGCCTTAGTGGAGAGGGGTAACGAAATGCCAAGGTCCTGGCTGGCTGATTCTAACATAAGCGTCTCATGTGAAACGAGAGACCCAAGTTGGCAGCTCCTGTCCGCCCACATATAAAGCCCCGCTTTAACCAAACCTTATGAATGTGCCTTAGTGGAGAGGGGTAACGAAATGCCAAGGTCCTGGCTGGCTGATTCTAACATAAGCGTCCCATGTGAAACGAGAGACCCAAGTTGGCAGCTCCTGTCCGCCCACATATAAAGCCCCGCTTTAACCAAACCTTATGAATGTGCCTTAGAGAAGAGGGGTAACGAAATGCCAAGGTCCTGGCTGGCTGATTCTAACATAAGCGTCTCATGTGAAACGAGAGACCCAAGTTGGCAGCTCCTGTCCGCCCACATATAAAGCCCCGCTTTAACCAAGCCTTATGAATGTGCCTTAGTGGAGAGGGGTAACGAAATGCCAAGGTCCTGGCTGGCTGATTCTAACATAAGCGTCCCATGTGAAACGAGAGACCCAAGTTGGCAGCTCCTGCCAGCCCACATATAAAGCCCCTCTTTAACCAAGCCGTATGAACGTGCCGTATTGGGCTCTAGGAGTAACGTGAATGCCAGGGTCCTGGCAGGCTTATTCTGACATAGCCATCCCATGTGAAACGAGAGACCCAAGTTGGCAGCTCCTGCCAGCCCACATATAAAGCCCCTCTTTAACCAAGCCGTATGAACGTGCCGTATTGGGCTCTAGGAGTAACGTGAATGCCAGGGTCCTGGCAGGCTTATTCTGACATAGCCATCCCATGTGAAACGAGAGACCCAAGTTGGCAGCTCCTGCCAGCCCACATATAAAGCCCCTCTTTAACCAAGCCGTATGAACGTGCCGTATTGGGCTCTAGGAGTAACGTGAATGCCAGGGTCCTGGCAGGCTTATTCTGACATAGCCATCCCATGTGAAACGAGAGACCCAAGTTGGCAGCTCCTGCCAGCCCACATATAAAGCCCCTCTTTAACCAAGCCGTATGAACGTGCCGTATTGGGCTCTAGGAGTAACGTGAATGCCAGGGTCCTGGCAGGCTTATTCTGACATAGCCATCCCATGTGAAACGAGAGACCCAAGTTGGCAGCTCCTGCCAGCCCACATATAAAGCCCCTCTTTAACCAAGCCGTATGAACGTGCCGTATTGGGCTCTAGGAGTAACGTGAATGCCAGGGTCCTGGCAGGCTTATTCTGTTATAGCCATCCCATGTGAAACGAGAGACCCAAGTTGGCAGCTCCTGCCAGCCCACATATAAAGCCCCTCTTTAACCAAGCCGTACGAACGTGCCGTATTGGGCTCTAGGAGTAACGTGAATGCCAGGGTCCTGGCAGGCTTATTCTGTTATAGCCATCCCATGTGAAACGAGAGACCCAAGTTGGCAGCTCCTGCCAGCCCACATATAAAGCCCCTCTTTAACCAAGCCGTATGAACGTGCCGTATTGGGCTCTAGGAGTAACGTGAATGCCAGGGTCCTGGCAGGCTTATTCTGACATAGCCATCCCATGTGAAACGAGAGACCCAAGTTGGCAGCTCCTGCCAGCCCACATATAAAGCCCCTCTTTAACCAAGCCGTATGAACGTGCCGTATTGGGCTCTAGGAGTAACGTGAATGCCAGGGTCCTGGCAGGCTTATTCTGACAGCCATCCCATGTGAAACGAGAGACCCAAGTTGGCAGCTCCTGCCAGCTTGGGGCCGTCTACGGGGGTCGTCTAAAGGTCAAAGGTCAATGGTGGTTACCGCCGGGCCATGCTGACGGCTCAAACTGCGAGTAGTATTGCTTTCGCAATAAAAATACGTATGCAGGTCTTGCTTCGAGACATGGGGGTGAGAAACGTGGGGGTGACAAGGGCACACAAACAGGAGCCCAAAGAAGAATATTATTCAAAAGGCGTATAGCTATAATCATGCAGTGTGGTAATACTTGCGTAGTCTCCAGTGCGTTCCACTTTTGGAACGCTTCACTTACTGGAGAAACGCTGCAAAGCGCCTCTGTTCAATTCCTTAGTAAAGTCTGGGAATTGAAAAGTCCGATGTAGACTACTACAAAGGTATTGACCTCACAGATTTAAAAAAGTAACCTTAAAAAATTGGACACATAATTATTGGCAGGCGTGGACACTTATGAATGTCAACAGCAGTTTGACGCGTCATTTTTTCTGCCAACAACTGACTCAATATTGCTTAAAGGACTGATGCGACCGCCTTACGCCTTAGAATGGAAGACAGCTGCACAAATTACACAGCAACGCATAAATAAAACAAAAGATAACTAATTAACGTTACTAAGTAGAACTAGCAATTGGTGCTATTAATTAAGATTACTAGCAATACGCATAAGTCCGACTTCCGTACAGTGAAGCTATCGCATCAATTCTTAAGGATAATTAGGCGTCCCTTCATTTTTCTTGTTTTGCTTTGTATGTATACCCCTTCCTCCTACTTCAGGCCTCATGGATTTACATGTCTCGTGAATATATCCGTTCAATCATGTAGGAGATGTGCACTTTGAACAACTTTATATTCTCTCTATGAACGTTTTAGGGTGGCTACGGCTGAATTTTCCGGCCCCTGCACATTTTTAGATATTGTCTTTCTTAGATATTTCCTGTCACTATTTCTCTGACACCTTTCTTTCCACGGAGCTTATTTTATACGCATTTTTACATGTTCACGGACTCGAACATTGACAGATAACATGCGCTTTTCATAAAAGAACTGCTTCTTTCTATTCTTCTTTCTTTTCTCTTCATTTACTACAACAATTACCGGTGCTACTTGGACAAACTACTCTTAGCAGGGTTTCCCCGTTCTGAAACAAAAAACAAAGAAAACCAGTCAAGGCTTAGGCACGCCATTCCGTAAGAGCCCTAGCAGTGATTACGTTTACTTACAGTTCTAGTTTGGAGAAATTACTCTTCGTGGTACCAAGAAAGACAAAGGTTACAGTCTACCTACCAAGTTACATCTATAGGACACTTCGAATGTTTCGTATACGAGTATTAACGCATGCTTATTGCTAGAATCAACCGCTCTGTTATTGGGCTGCCAAATGCCTCGTGAGAGTTACTTTACAGAGCGTTGATTATTGCTCGGTGAGCTATTCTTATCGTGTGGTGGCTCCCGAGGTTTTTCATGATTTTTAAAGATTTTTTTTTTATGCTCCAAATGTTTCACAATCACATTCGACGACTCTGGCGACACAAGCTTCTCGCTGACCGAAACTGTGACTATGAGAACAGGCGATAGCATTTTTGCATTTGGGTGTCAAGACGGCTAGTCGCATTGAAAACCTGTCTCACCTGTTTATCTGCCTCAGGCGGTGTTGCAAAAACACACATCGTTAAATGTCAATCGAGGAAGAATATTTGGAAGACGCCAAGAAGAACAAGAAAAAGAGTGCTGAAGAAGGGAAAAACACCGGAATAGAGAGAAGAGGAAGGGGGAAAAGAAGCTGCTCAAAATCGAGCAAAAAGATTTTGAAGACGCAAATTGAAGACGCGCCGGATCGCCGTTCACTCCTGCACGTCATTACATAATCTAACCTGTTTTCATTATTTGACAGTACCATTCATCCATCGTAACATATCCTTTTAAGCCCCCAGGTAGTAAACATCGCAAAAAAAAAATTAATTAAATATCGCCGATCACACCATGGTTTGCAGCCTGTGCATCGGCAACGGGGACGATCGTGCCGTACTTTGTGAACAATCCGTTTGGTAGTTTTCGCTACGCATATCTAGGCTTAACCGAGTCGAGCCGCCATTAGTTTTTTAGGAATGCTTCGACAGAGTATTTCGCTATATTGAACTACTTTAACCAAACACACTTAACGGAGATACCTATTCATTTTGATGACAGCACAATCTCCTCGCGAACCGGTTGTATATTGTTGCATTAAGGAGGGCACACATTAAGATGGAGCCTAAAAAGGTACGCCTGCGCCCGCACCATTGTTGTGTCAAAGAACTCTTTCTTTACTCGACGTTGCTCAAGCGCTTCCAGAGAGTCTGCGTTCGGACCTCTAATATTCTCCATTTAAATTGAGGGATGGTCCTTCGAATAACCTTTCTTTTGTGCGCTAAAATCTTATGTAGGTGGAAATACCAAGTTCCGACAATATTTGGTCACTACGGAATAAGGTCCGGCCTAGCGCTATTACGGGATGATGAGCTTTAACTAATCCAAAGAGATGCGCGTGTCACGAAATAACGTCCATCCAATCACATACCCCTAGATGCCAGCCCACTTGGTATTAATAATAAACTCTGCGGGGCCAGTTCGTGAATGGTCACACACAAAAAAGTGCAGTTGTCATTGTCTTTTTTTCTCCTATGTTGCGAATCTTTTTTGCGGCCACTTGTTAACGAGCAGGAGAACATAAGTGAACTATGTTTGCGGTAATTTGTACACGTGGATTAATTAGTGAGTAACGTAACGTCGGCTTGTTACCGTTGATAACTTGATTAGTCTGATATGCTGTAGTTAGTGTAGAACCGTCCTTGGCTCGATCCGCGCGCACGAGTCACGTGGTGATTTTTCCGCCGACGAAAGAAAGGATCCGGTGCTTGCTGCCAGGGCTCGCTACAGGAAATAAAATTAAGAAAGGGGAAGGAGGAAGGGAAGGGGGGCATGTTTCTAGGGACGGAGTTGAAAGTAGACGATACCCGACATTCATTATTTTTAGTCATCAGGGTAAAGATAAAATTCAAGGTAATTATAAAATTGTCACGAATTAAAGAAGTGATCGGTTTTGGAAAAAACAAGGCGTCCGGCAGGAATTCAGAAGAAGCAGCGCATTATGGTGAGAGACGACTAACGGCACAGCGGACCAAGCGGCGCTAAGTTCAAGTTCTGCCATTAACTGATGACTTTGGACGCAAAGATTGGGACACGAGAGAAAACCAAAGATAAAAACAGATACAGGAACACTACTACATTTACGCTTAAAGCGTGTAAACTGGTCTGGGATTACGTTTCTAAAATTTATCTTCAGGATTTAAGTCCCCTGATTTAATAATCAGTTGCACTTGTTTCAAACAGCCCCCCCCCCCCCCCTCCCCTTCTAAATACAGATTTTTGCCATCAGGACGTAAGTCTTTTAGGCATGAGATAAAAAGAGGAGTGACATTAAGAACAAACAAGTTACGAAATCATAAAGCAGTTTCATAATGAAACTATAGTTTCTCTATATAGATAAAAATGAGGATGGAAAGCAGGGATGTTAACCAGAAAGACCTAGACATTATTATTATAACGCAAATGATTTAAACAGTTTATTTATGCTCAGAAAATATTCTGTGATCTCAATCCAAGAACCGCATTACTGCCATGTGTGGAAGCTTTCACATATTATGGCAGCTTGTTGAGAGAGGAGGAGCCCTCTACACATCAGCCCCCTCTAAACCGGCACACCGGGACTTGGATACGGTTTTATGGAGTTTTCAAGCACCGTGTATGCCACGCTCCAGCAACAGCAGCTGCGCGTGATGGCACGAAACCTCTTATGCACGGCACCTGTCAAAGGACAGGTGAAAGAACTGCCTTGTCAACGTGCTGTGTCCTACAGTTCATACACTACATACCTTAAACACCGGTTGGCATACACCTGAACTTGCTTGCAGAGTGCGAACCCCGCGAAAGCTCGAAGAGGACCTTTGTATCTTAGGGCGCTTTAGCGAGTCTTCGTCGTGTCGTGTGCAAGTGACAACTGCATGCGTTATGCCTTCATGACGAGCGCAGTTAAAACGTTATAGTAAGGAGGTATAATCAAGTTCTTAACGAAGAACGCCAGGCGTTTGGACGTCCAAACTGAAATCCTGCAGTTAAACGGATTCGTCTTGCAGATATTATGTCTCATGTATGACGTACTCTTTTGGCACTGGCGGTGATACCGAGTCACTGGACGCCAGCCTTCAGCGTTGTTTACGAGTCATCGACCTTTCATATGAACTGAAAACTGTTCATCGTCAAAGGCTTCTTCGATTCCTCTCCGCTGACTCAAGATGGTGATAAGCTGCATTTACGTGGTTGAACTGCAGTGATATACAAACATTTTCAACGCATCTTGCAAAGTATTCGCAAATGCCGGATACAACACTCATTAAGCAATGCTCAATGACCAACACAAACGCTGCGGCGAAAAGCTACGAGTGAATGTGGTATGCACTAATTAACGAAACTGTCCGGTGCTTCTTGCAGTTCACGTGCTGTTTTATTAGTCGCTAGAGCGTTGAACGCATTCAGTAATTACGGCTGCAGGAGAAATAAGTCCCAGAGACGCAAGCCTTATAAGGCTCCTATGGTCACATACAGAACGCACATAACACTCAGTTACACGATAATTCCCTAAAACCGAGGTTGGATACGCCAGGATGACGTGCAGACAGCCATTCTATTCTCGGCACACATGGATGCAATTTTGCGAACCAGCCGTTTAGAGGGAACCCGGAGCTAAACAAATAAGCCGTTGTCATGGGCACAGACAGGTTAAGCTGACCGTGAAACCGCGAAAAATACATGCCGAGAGGTGCAAATAACGCCAACGAAGAACACACAAAAATGGGACCGGGCCAACCTTGTTCGCCAGAAGTGGGACACACGGAGGTTACGACGAAGAGAAAAAGAAAATAAGCAAAACACGAATGAGCAAAGACGGCAGACATATTCTGGTCGCCGCTTACCGGGGATGTTGCTTTTGTGGAGACCTCCACTGGCTGGCGCGTTCTCCGGTGCACCACCGCCTCGCTTGTGAGCCGACTAGAGACTGATGCTGCAGCGGCGCAGTCGGTGTCTCGTCCGGCCCATGCAGCCTGCCCTCTCCACTCCGCGGTGAAGGGATAAGATTAAGTGGCCAGAAAAGTTGGCGTGCAGAGAGCGGATCCCTTGCGCGTTCGCGCAGCGCTGGATGGCCCGGTCAGGACGGCTGTCTGTGACGATGACGGCACGCCTCCCCCCGACGAGAGTGCGGCAGCGGCGCCGGCGTCTCCTTTCCGAGAGAAAGAGGGTCCCTGCGACGCCACTGAACCAAGAGAAAGGGTGGAAAGCCAACGCCTCGCTCGCTAGTGTCCAGCCTGTCACCCTCCGGCATCAAGTCTCGCTGCATCGTTCGTGGCTGGGCACGCTAGCTGTGAGATGATGTGCGACGGGTCCGAACGATATTCTTCTAGTGCATCGCGAAGTTTTCCTGTGTTGGGAACGCTGACAGATGTTGGGTTTATTTTGGTTACGTAATCTAATAGGCACGCGAATGCATGCCTTTTGTTTAGTCACCCCACCATCGCGTCAAGTTAATCCCCTTCAATGATTACCCAACTGTGCCGCTCGTTATATTCATTGAGAGTGTGGGCGAAAGTAGAGCGCAAACGTCGTGACAACAGTGCCTCCGTAATCATTAAAATCTTCCAGAACAATCGCGTTTACTTCCCTCCCACGCAAAAAAAAAAAAAAAAAAAAAAAACCTCACAGCCGTCATCCTTTAACTCCATAGCTCTTTACCAACTGAATCGCACGTAACAGCACTTACATAATGGTCTCAGTTTCAAACTTCTTTCCTAACAGAAGTTAGGAAAGCGCGTGCTACCGATTGCTGGAATGGTCTCCGAACAACATCGCTGAATCCGAGAAAAAAAAAACATAAAAGGGAATTCTATGGTAGTTTACGCTGAAGAGGTTTTCTTCACCACGTTCTCTTGTTGGTATTTTACGTACTGTGCAACAATGTTGAACTTGTCACCGTTTTTTCCCCAGATTCCTGCGCAACCATCTGACATGACAGCTGACAGAAAAACAAAAAACAAACAAACAAACAAACAAACAAACAAACAAACAAACAAACAAAAAAGCACTCAATGATAGGATTATGTGGAGTGTGGTAGTTTGTGGCCGGGACCGCATATAATATATATAATGAATCTAACGCTTCGCCGGAGGAAACATTTTTGTTTGATCCGACGCTTCGATCGAAGGGCCGATCTTTTTCAAGAGCTCCTAAACTCGCGCACAACATTGATCCTCTGATCGAAATGTTGGCACAGGTAGCTTGACAGCGAATTTAGACAAAGCACCCCTGTAAAGCCTACATTTTGGGAGTGGCGGCCTCATTTATGTCTACGCGATGTGTGACACGAACTACTCGATAGGCTGATAGCAACATCACCACCGAAAGTGTAGCAGGATTTACCACCGCCTGCCCGAAGCGAGACCAAGGGAGGCCTCGTAACTACATAGGCTCCCTGAGGCTGCGCCTGCAACGTGTCTCCACTTTCGGAGTTATGCCCACCGCTACCTGTGACCGCGATAGGTGGGTGTCAGTCATCCTGACTGGAGCACGAGAGGGGGACTATTCATCATCAACATCAGCCTGACTATACCCACTGCAGGGCGAAGGCCTCTCCCATATTTCTCCAATTAACCGGTCCTGTGCTAGCTGCATCCACTTGACCCATGCGAACCTCTTAACCTCATCCGGCCACCTAACTTTCTGCCGCCCCCTGCTACGCTTTCCTTCCCTTGGAATCCAGTTTGTTACCCTAAGCGACCATCGGCTATCCTCTCTTCGCACTACATGTCCTGCCAATGCCCATTTCTTCTTCTTGATTTCCACTATAATGTCAGTAACTTGTGTTATTTCTCTGACCCACTCTGCACGCTTCCTGACTCTTTGTGTTACCCTGGTTAGCCTTCATGTTTCAGCCCCATAGGTGAGTACAGGTAAGATGCAACTGTCGTGTACTTTCCTCTTGAGCGATACCGCTAAGCTGCTAGTCATAATCTGCGAGCGCTTGCCAAATGCTCTCCATCCCAACCTTATTCTTCTTATTTCTTTTTCATGGTCCAGATCTGCGGTTACTACCTGTCCAAAGTAGACATATTCGCCTACTACTTCCAGTGCTTCGCTACCTAACTTAAACTGCTGTTCCTTCCCGAGGCTGTTGAACACTACCTTAGTCCTCTGCATATTGACTTTCAAGCCTACCTTTCTACTTTTCATGTCTAGGTCATCAATCATTCTTTGCATCTTCTGAGTTACTTAGCAAGGCAATGTCATCAGCAAATCGCAGATTACTGAGGTATTCTCCATCTACCCTTATACCTAACTGTTCCCATTTCAAGTCTCTACATACTTCCTCTAAGCAAGCTGTGAATAGTACTGGGGAGATCGTGTCTCCTTGCCTAACACCTTTCTTTATAGGAATGTTGTTACTTTCTTTATGTAGAACTATGGTTGCTGTGCAACCACTATATATATCTTCCGGCATTTTCACGTATGGCTCGTCTACCCCTGATTTCGCAATCCCTGCATCACCGCTGAGGTTTCTACTGAGTCAAATGATTTTTCGTAATCAATGAATGCTATGTATAAGGGCTGGTTATATTCCGAGCATTTTTCTATCACCTGATTGATGGTATGGATATGATCGATAGTAGAGTATCGTTTCCGAAACCCTGCTTGATTCTTTGCTTGATTGCTGTCTAAGGTTGTCCTGATTCTATTAGCGATTACCTTAGTAAATACCTTATACGTAACAGACATGAAGCTGATTGGTCTGTAATTTTTAAGGTCCTTGGCGTCCCCTGTCTTATGATTGAGGATAATATTTGCGTTTTTCCATGGTTCCGGTATCGTCGATGACACCAGGCACTGCGTATACAGGGTGGCCAGTTTTTAGAGCACGATATCCTCTCCGTCCTTCAACAAATCTACAGTTATCATCTCCAGCTGCTTTCCCCCTTTTCATAGTTTCTATTGCTTTCTTAACCTCGTCCTTCGTCACTGGTGGAACGTCTGTTTTTCCCTGCTGCTAATCTCATTACGGTCCTGAGTACTTTGGCTACTGTAGAGATCAGTGTAGAACTCCTCGGCTACTTTAACTATCTTGTCCATATTCGTGATGACGTTGCCCGCCTTGTCTCTTAACGCATACATCTGATTTTTGCCTATGCCTAATTTCTTCTTTACCGCTTCCCCCGTTCTTTACAGCTTGCTCAATTGTCTCCATGTTATACTTCCTTATATCGGCCACTTTGCGCTTATTGATTGGCTTTGATATCTCTGCCAATTCTATCTGGTCTGTTGGATTGGAAGCTTTCACACTTTGGCGTTTCTGAATCAAATCTTTCGTCTCTTTAGACAGCTTACCGGTATCCTCTCTAACTATCCTATACCGCCTACTTCTACAGCGCACTGAGTTATGATATCTCTGAAATTGTTGTTTATTGCTTCTATAGGGTAATGCCGCCATCCTCGGTTAGAGCTGAATATCTATTCTGTAGCGAGATCCTGAACTCTCCTGCCTTCCCTCTCACCGCTAATTCGTTGATGGACTTCTTTCTTACTAATCTGTTGCATTCCTTCTTCAGACTAATAAAAATCAGAAATACTTGCGGACATTTTCGTTTGTTTGTTTAACTGTGCTCACGGAGGAAGCCGGTACGTAGTTAACAATTGGTGCGAGGTTTAAAAAGCGAAGTGTTGAAATAGACAACGTCATTTCGAAGCTACCATTTCAAGAGGCACGATAAATACGTGCTGTGAGTCCGGACACACTTCTCTTGGAGTCCGACATGCTGCCACGTGCACTGCATTATTTCAATACTCCAGTCACGGATACTAGCCAGCCTAGAAAGCTCTAAATCCAGAGCTGTTCTGAGATGGAACTATACTAATGCAAACAACAAACCGTTGAAGACGACGGCGCCGAAGATACCCTTGGGCGCTTCCGTAGTCGGCGACCGCCCCCATATTTGTAAGCGAAGCAGAGTTTTGGCTTATGAGCTTTGTGATAAGTTTCTTTCTAGGTTGAGACATGACTAAAGGCGCTAAAATGTCTGAACCCAGTGAAGTACGCGACCTGAAGGAGCTTGTGACTGAAGAGGGGAGTGAAGTAGCGGCGCTGTCATGCCGCAGGCAGTTGACAAACGACCAATGATGAGCTGGTTGGATTCAACCTTTTTTGCCCTTCTTGTTCCCCTATTCAGTTCATCGGGCAGTTGTGAAACGGTATCTCTGATGCATTTTGAAACGTGCTGTTAGAGAAAGCACTCTTTAGGGTCCGTAGGTGCCCGAAAGGAACTCGACGACGAAGCGCAAGATCCGGCTGAACTAATTTTCCGCTCACACCGAGTTAAGTCGGCAGCCCACCCCGGGCGTGCGCGTTGCTGTTTAGCTATAGATGCGTACGGTGCTTGTACATCGAGTAACATAACTGACAGGTGGGAGCACTCACGTAGGCCTACTTTTGCTCCCAAAGAACCTATAGCGGAGGCGGCGAAGCGCACGAGCCTACAGAAGCCTTAGAGATGGCTGCGCTTGTTAATCGCCTATCTCAGATGTAAAGTATGTGCATCGCCATCTGACGGCAGCGTGGAAGGCTACGCTCGGCCGCTGGTGACTATCGGAGTTATGTTGTTATCGGTTATGTTGTTATATGGCCTGTGGACGTTTTAGCGCACGCGCGCACACACACACACACACACACACACACACACACACACACACACACACACACACACACACACACACACACACACACACACACACACACACACACACACACACACACACACACACACACACACACACACACACACACACACACACACACACACACACACACACACACGCACACACACACACACACACACACACACACACACACACACACACACACACACACACACACACACACACACACGCACACGCACACGCACACACACACATAAAAGAGAGCCGAGAGGAAGGGGATGTAAGGAGGTTTAACCAGGAGAAAGTGTCGGTGTATTGCCTTGCACTAAGGGAAGGGGAAATATGCAAATGTCAGAATAAAAGAGTTAAATTTTAGGAAGTACCAGCACGAGCAAAGTTATTGGAAAAGAAAGTATAGGCAAAGCCATATATGGCAGCCGCACGACTGCGCCAATAATATATATAGAAGAATTCCTGGCAGGCCCCAAGAAAATGTCTGTGGGTAGCCAAAAGCTGCAAAAGAAGTGAGAACAGAAACAAAAAAAAAAATTGTGCATTAAGGATTAATACACAAAAAAATAGAATTTTAAATCTAATATGCTAAACACACTTCAGCCTAAAAATATATTCAATTCAATTTTCAATTCAATTTTATTATATCACCGTTGAGTACATTCCAGCGTATACATACAGAAGGAAGAAAGCGGTTACCAAAGTCTGTAATGAAATAAAAAAATAGCATTAAAAAGTGTCGCGCATACAAAACTAAGAGGCACAAAGAGAGACAGAACATCACGCATGAAATCCTTGACAGCTTGAGAAGACGTCGATTACTATGAAATTATAGAATAAAATTCCGTTCGAATTGGGTAAGAGAAAGCTGTACATTACGTACACACACAAAAAAATAAAAAAATAAAATGTCGAAATGTGAAAATATAATATACCGGTCAACGGAAAATAATTTAGGTAACATGAAACGGAAAAATGCCGGTAAATGTGTACATAAAAATGGCCGCAAAAGTGGTCAACAGAGGAAAGAAAAGTAATGTAAAAACATTAGTAAATACCAAATGACAGGTGCACAGGTAGCGGCCGTAAGACATGTTAGCTGGGCTGACTAAGATAAAGACAGTCCAGTGCGCGATTCAGCTAACAGCCGCTCGCTTCTCGCCACAAAATGCAGGGAAATGCACAAACAATGGGCTACAATAGGAGCCGTGTACTGAATCCAATCAGTGGAGTGCGGTGCAGACTGAGGCCTAACGAGCGATTCAAGACCTTAAATTCGCTTTGTTTGCTTCCGGTACAGCGAAGTAAGTACGCCTGCTTAGCCAGCAACTCCATTAGCATTTCTAGATCTACAAACAACACTCTTTGAGGTCGTCTAATGCGCGCCAAAGTGTTTGCGTTCGCTCGGTTTTCTGACGGCGCTTCCACATCAACCAATACTTCATGGTCGGTGACAGCACTGCAGTGTTAAAAAAAAAAAAAAAAAGGCTCTACTTTACGTAAAAACCCGCTGGTAATGCGTCGCCAAAGAGGTTTCTGTATGCTAATTATACGGCCATACGTGCAGGACATACGACAATTTCTGTGTACTTGGTAATCAGAGGTTTCGTATAAGTGTTCACGGAAGGAAATTGTTTCTCCGAAGACAGATACTTCAGTTTTGTTGTTTCTGAAAGCTACGTGACCTCGTATGACGATTTCTGTATGCTTGGTACTGAAGGGCTTCGTATAGCATGCAATGGAGAAATGGAGAAATAGGCCTATAAGTTACTTAGCCAAAGGCGAGAGGCACAGATGACTGTTTTTAAAGTAAACTGTTACTTCTCATCATTTATTAAAAAATGAGAAATGTTCAATTAACGTCAGATTGTCGAAGAACTGACTGCTGTCTTTAGCTGGCTTTGTATAAATGACGCGCCAGCAACAGCATCGATCCCCACCTGGATTAACCTTCTGCATCGACCGAACTATCCGGATGTCGACAATCACATAGCCCTATAAGAGCTGGTTTCAACCAACATGGGAAGCGTTGATGTGGCAGTTGCCACGGCGCTTAATTATGCTAGGCCGCTTATTCATTAGCACTCTGTAAAACAGAGCTATATTATTGTAGAAATTATAGCTTGTGAAGATGAGAAAACTGCTTGAGCGATGGGAGGACTGCGCTTTTTTTTTTTTTTGGGGGGGGGGGGGGGGGGGGGGGGCTTCGCCTTTTCGCCTTTTCTTTCTTTCCAGAAAGAAAAGGCGAACTCTTATCCCACAAATACCGCAAATTCAAGTTTAATTTCAGTAACTGTCGCGCTTGCGAGTAATTTTTTGTTATATCCATTGTTTCGTCATACGCGCACAACGCATGCTACCGCGCACTAGTGCGCGTTTTTCTGCATTTTTCTTCTCGGAATTCCCCTATTATTTCTTTGTCTACAAAGAGCGTTTATTCTTAACGCAGGAAATGTGAATGGACTCAATTAATCTTAATTCCCCGCTGAAGCAATGGCACTTGTGCATTGCACAAAGCAGCGCACAGTCTAGAACCCCGTCCGGAAGCAGAAGCCTTATTCTTCCCAGGTACTTAATCCTCGTAACCCGAGATGCTATACCAAACGCATAAAACAAAAAGTGCGCTATCGCACCCGCGAGGCTCGTCTTATCCACTGGGCATGAGCCGAAAGTCGCCAACATTCGAAAGAGTTACCTGTTTCCAGTTAGCAACGGTCGACCGCTGTTTAGAATGACTTCTCTTACTTTTTCTTTTCCCGAAATGGGAGCGCCCGCTCGGAAAGAACGAATGCCCACGCGATGTGGCTTGTTTCCTGCCTGCGTAGCGCAAGTAATGACTCCCCCTTTTGAATAATTACCGAGTTCTGCTGTAGCTGCCATGCCGAGAGGTGAGGACTTGATTGCGGTTCAAGCGCATCGCCAACATAATAGCGACGCAAACATACAAAGCTCGAAAGCGACGAAAGACGAAACAAAAGTGCACCTGTGGGACCGTGAGGCGAGAAGAGGAATCTGTCTCTTGTTTTCTTTTTTTTTGTTTGTTTGATTTGTTGTTCTCTTACATTATTCTTGTTTTGCCTTTTTGTCTTTGTTTCTGCTTCCGCCGCAAACGCGGCAGTTGGTGCTGAGTCTGCCGCTGTTGCTGCGTACGGCTTTAATTGCAATCTCGCCCCAATCGCCACCCGAGTAATCCGTTCGCCCGTTCCGCATTCAGGGAGGCTTGTTCGGCTGCGCGTGACACGCTGATATGCTGTGCTGGAGGGAGAAGGCTGATGCTGTTCACGAGAGCCCAAACAGGCGCCGCGTTTTTATCCGGTTTCATTAAAAGTCACCGCGGGACAGAGTTCGCAAAGAAAATCAGCGCGCTTCCCCCACGAGGACTGGTAGGGAAGGCACAGCTTCTCCACCTGCACAGTACCGGTCTGCACAGCTTCCCCCATTTTCAACGTGTGAAGGGTGCTTTTATAAAGTGTGTAAACACTGGTATATGTTAAAAATATTCATCAAACAGTTTCCAAGCCATTCAGCTATATAAAAACTTTCGAGAACGCCGTAGCTGTGTTTTACTCTTTTTTTTTTTTTTTTTTTGTTACGGTTCGTACACCTTCGATGAAACAACAGGCGTTGTTTTGCAGTTTCCGCAGTAACAAGGGGGTCGGTAGGGTGATGAAGGAAGAACTGTTATGTATATATGTTGAGGGGGTTAGTCTATGTTTTCTATATGCGTAGCAAAATAATATATTTTTAATGTTTTCCCTGCCCTCGCTGCGCACGAAAAAGTCATGGAAAACTCGCGCGGTAGGTACGTTTTTGAGTACAATCATGGGTTTTGTATTGTGATATACTTTTATGAGCATATTTATAAAAATGGTCTAAGCTTCAGATATGTAGCAAGATTTTGTTTCTTATGTAACTAACTAATTTGCCTAACTAACTAAGCTTGCCACAGAAAACCTATGTGATCCATTCTTCAAGTAATTACTGTGAGTCAAGTGTGGAATATTGTAAGATATTTTTGAGCTTATTGATTGACAAGCTTCTCGACAAATTGTGTTTTCGAAGTTTGTCCTGCGCCCACAGAAACTAAATAAAACAACAATAAGAAACTGCTTATTAAAATAAATAGAAAAGGCTACAAGATTGCCGCTGCAGGATCTTGGGATATATAACCATCATTACAGGGCTGTTATACATTGTGTGGAAAATTGCTTTCAAAAACGCTTCCCCAGAGTGTATATATACGTACAAAATTCACTTGTACGTATATGCCACAAGACTGCATTGCCGATTTTTGGCGAAGTCAATGCCACGCTGCGGCGGCACGGCGAACTATTCAATGAATTATGGGTACGCGTGAAAATACGTTATTTCTTCCGTGGCGAGCGCGATTCGCCGCTGATTTGACGCGTTTCCGTCACAGTTTTCACGTAAAGATATACCTTGACACAACTGTAAGCGGATATTTTCCTGCTAACGGGATATAACTGCAGAAATATTTGCTGCCAGCAATGTAGAGTGAGCACGTATAGAATAAGCATGAGAGCTTTCCGTGCTATGGGAGACGGTGTCAGGCACCAGACTGAATTTCTGGAAGTACGTTTTTTTTTTTATATCTTTGATGAGCGTAATGAATGGGATGGCCTATTTCTCTACAATCATTGCTGAGAATCGATGACCAACAGGCACATTTAAAGCGCGAAATTTGTTTGTTGTTCGCTCAGAACTAGCAATCATCATCATCATCAGCCTGATTATACCCACTGCAGGGCGAAGGCCTCTCCCATATTTCTCCAATTAAGCCGGTTCTGTGCTAGCTGCATCCACTTGACCCCTGCGAACTTCTTAATCTCATCCGCCCACCTAACTTTCTGCCGCCCCCTGCTACGCTTTCTTTCCCTTGGAATCCAGTTTGTTACCCTCAGCGACCATCGGTTATCCTCTCTTCGCACTACATGTCCTGCCCATGTCCTGCCCATGTCCATTCCTTCTTCTTAATTTCCACTAGAATGTCGGTAACTTGAGTTATTTCTCTGACCCACTCTGCACGCTTTCTATCTCTTAATGTTACCCCTACCATTTTTCGTTCCATAGCTATCTGGGTTGTCCTCAACTTAAGTAGAACTCTCTTGGTTAGCCTCCACGTTTCAGCCCCATAGGTGAGTATAAGGCAAGATGCAACTGTTGTATACTTTCCTCTTGAGCGATACCGGTAAGCTGCTAGTCATAATCTGCGAGTGCTTGCCAAATGCGCTCCATCCCAATCTTATTCTTCTTGTTATTTCCTTTTCATGGTCCGGATCTGCGGTTACTACCTGTCCTAAGTAGACATATTCGCCTACTACTTCCAGTATTTCGCTACCTAATGTAAACTGCTGTTCCTTCCCGAGGCTGTGGAACATTACCTTAGTCTTCTGCATATTGATTTTCAAGCCTACCTTTCTACTTTTCTGTCTAGGTCATCAATCATTATTTGCAGTTCATCCCCCGAGTTGCTTAGCAAGGCAATGTCATCACCAAATCGCAGATTACTGAGGTATTCTCCATCTACCCTTATCCCTAACTGCTCCCATTCCAAGTCTCTGAATACTTCCTCTAAAAAAGCTGTGAATAGTACTGGGGAGATTGTGTCTCCTTGCCTAACACCTTTCTTTATGGGAATTTTGTTACTTTCTTTATGCAGAACTATGGTTGCTGTGCAGCCACTATATATATCTTCCAGCACTTTCACGTACGGCTCGTCTACCCCCCGATTTCGCAATGCCTGCATCACCGCCGAGGTTCCAACTGAGTCAAATGCTTTTTCGTAATCAATGAATGCTATGTATAAGGGCTGGTTATATTCCGAGCGTTTTTCTATCACCTGATTGATGGTATGGATATGATCGATAGTAGAGTACTGTTTCCGAAACCCTGCTTGATCCTTTGCTTGATTGCAGTCTAAGGTTGTCCTTATTCTATTAGCGATTACCTTAGTAAATACCTTATACGTAACAGACAGTAAGCTGATTGGTCTGTAATTTTTAAGGTCCTTAGAGTCCCCTTTCTTGTGAATGAGGATAATGTTTGCATTCTTCCATGGTTCCGGTACCGTCGATGACACCAAACACTGCGTATACAGGGTGGCCGGTTTTTTTTAGCACGATATCCCCCCCGTCCTTCAGCAAATTTGTAGTTATCTGATCCTCTCCAGCTGATTTCCCCCTTTTCATAGTTTCTAGTGCTCTCTTGACCTCGTCCTTTGTCACTGGTGGAACGTCTGACTGTTTTTCCCTACCGCCAATCTCATCACGGTCCTGACTACTTCGGCTACTGTAGAGATCTGTATAGAACTCCTTGGCTACTTTGACTATCTTGTCCATATTAGTGATGACGTTGCCCGCCATGTCCCTTATCGCAGAACTAGCAATGACGACCTTTAATTAGTAGGAGTGCATGTAAGGGGACATGGTGCATAATTATCCACGACAGAATGTATGGGTTGATGACACGACGGTTTCTTTCAGATTTGTGAAATTAAATAGCTTTTTTATGCTCGCATACCCTGGCTCCTGTCTGTTATCCATCGGTCACTTAGGTGGGTGATTACGAGTGAATGAAATGAAATGATCAAAAAGATATGGGATAGTGGCGATAAATTGGTTGCGCTTCATTTATCCCCTACTTGCAAAGTGTACAAGACGCGGTTTATCAACTGCTCCAGGGGAACAGTGCACAAAAAAGAGACTGGAATTTTTATCGATTTTCAAACTGCGCACACGATTAGAACACGGTTGATGGAATTGATCGAAATAAGGCAATTGAACTTCGCGCAACTTAAATAGTTAATCCTTAGGCGATAGCATGCGGCAGCGTCCTATAGGGCACTGCAGTTCGATTTCGGCCGCTTCGGGTTTCCTGTACGATACTAGTGCACGTTAACAAACCTCAGGTGGTCGAATTTTCCGGAGCCCTCCACTGCGGCGTCTCTCACAGCCTGAGTCACTTTCATACGTTAAGCCCCAACTACTTTTTTCTGTTCAAAGCAGCATAGAAATTCTGGGATATTGCTAACAGGGAATGCCAAATAAAGAAAAGCTGCCCTTTAGAAATTTTAGAAATCGCTCGCAGCGTCTCTGAGTCGTAGATTTTGAAATACGTACTCAGTTCTTTCTGCTTCATGAAAACTTCCTGCTGGGCGAGTTGGTAGTTCATTTTAATGTAGGTTTTTTTTTTAGCGCAAAGATAAGGACAAGAAAGGCGAGACGTACACACACAAGCGCTAACTATCAACTGAGTTTATTCGTGGAAGGCAGCATCATATATAGGCCGAATGGTGGGAGATAATGAATCGAAAGTTAATAACAATGGAAAAGAAATAAATAAAAAATCACAAGCTAAAAGCCAGGAAATCAAGGCGCATGCGCGGGTGGGCGTGTGTTGCGCTTGAAAAGACACTTTTGCCAGAGTCAACAGGAGTGGCGTTGAAAAAGTCAATCTCAGCCGCGAACAGAGATAACGAGGGTTCGCTGATGCATTCGTTACCAAGTTTCTTAATGTGACAGGCTTCTAGGCTAATCCGTGCCGTCCTGTCTTTACTTTTGCCAAGAACCTTCGTCTCCTCAAACCGGGCCACAGATGCATGACATTTTCTGCTATTGCCAGTAGAAAAACAGAACAAAAATAATCAGTTATACCAAGCATACGGCAAACTATTGTTTACTTGTGTTGTAACGCCATACTTTTCTCTAGCTGTGCAGAACGTTTTGATTGTGTAAGGTCTTTTTCTTTTTCTTTTCTGTGGACCTTTTTTGTAGTGTACAGTGCTGCAGTATATTTCGTTGTGCAACTGCGCAAATATTTCTATTATTTGTGCAGGACCACGACAAGAAACCGCACAAAAATTCAGTTGTGGCAACAGAAAGTATATATATATATATATATATATATAGTATATGTAGACGTTGGCGAAACAGCAAGATGTCCTCTTCCCACACCTCGTGCTATTGTAGGCGCGTGGGACGCACTAGTTCGGGTGTTGTCTTTAACCATGGACGTCCGACATTTAATTCCAGGTTTAGCATTCTGTGCATTCTTATTTAGAAGCACTCGTCTTATTCTTATATTTTCTGCTAAAAGGTATTCTTCTCGGGCTGCCACCAAGGGGTAAATTAAGCTGCGACTTCAGCTTTCTCTGCGCGCCAAGTCTGCCTCTAGTGGTCGCAGCGGGGAAGACAAAGCGCCCTGCGCAAGCATCCTGCAAGAATAGCGGAAATGCTTAGGAGAACGCGCGAAAGAACGAAAACAAACAAACGAACAAACAAACAAACAAACAAAAACTCGCCACGAGACATCTCCATCGCTAGCCGCGCTGGAGTGTAAAGCGATTTCCTCCGCACACGGAAAATTGTCGCTGGAAAGAAACCCTTTATGCGCCGAATTGAAAGCACGCGCGTGCGGCTAAAGTTCTGGGGCTCGAAAAGCACTATGCTGCCGCCGCCAGCGCAGGAGGAGTCTGTCTATACGTTTCTGCATTTCCGGTATTGCCGCACGAGTCGCGTCGCAAACCCCAGCGCAGCAATCAGTACGACCGAGGCGAGCGAACGGAGGAAAAAGAAAAAAAAAAAGAGCCTAGAAGCTCGAAAACAAGAACTGAGGACACAAATCGAAATAGGAGAAAGCAACAAGCAGCGAAAGATAAATTGAAAAACAGAGAGGGGCACGGGAAGGGACAGGAACGAGGGGATTGCGCGCATAACGACTGTGTGTTGCTCCGTTCGGCGGGCGGGCGGGCAGGATGCCGAGGTGTTTGCCTAAGCCTCTTGCTATAGCCCGCACCGCGAGCGTTCGGCGCAACACCCCTCCTCTCCACTCCATTGTTCACAGCGTCGACCGATTCCGTTTAAGCGGCTCCGCAGCCGTCGACCGACGGCGACTGGAAACGACAATAGACGGTCGTCAGCCAGCGCACGTCACACGAGAACCGTTGATGGGCCGAACTCTTGGAGGTAGGTAAGGAAGAGGGATTTGGAAAGGAGGCAAGCGCTGCTCGAAAACAGCTTAAACGCTTTGCAGGTCCTATTGTTTTGACCCCTCCCTCATGCCCTACCCTTCTCCGCCTCAGCAGGCGTGGATCTAATGCAGCTGGACGGCGGGAACATTGTCAACCGCCGCTCGCTGACGACTCCTTCGGGCGCGCACCTCAGACGTTAAACTTAGAGAGGAAAGGAAGTTGGTTGAAGTCCGCAGTGGTTCGACTGCATAAACTCAACTGTTCATTTCAGAGGCGCACTCTAAGCAGGAGGAGGCAAACACCCGATTTTCTGTAGTCACTCAATCTTGACGAGGTTTGGGAGGCTTAAACTGGATCTCCCTAAAGCCCGTCAGGAGAATAACAATCACCGTACTGATTGTGCGGTGCAAACGGCAACCATCTGTGAAGTGACATTCGGGAGGTGCTACGACGAAGAAGAAATAGTGGAACTCAAAATCCTTTCGTATAGGCAGAGAGAAAGGGGGAGATGCATATAAAATGTGATAGTGACTATCCGTATGTACAGTCTTTGTAAAAAGTGTAGAGCCCAGGGGTCTTTTTCTGAGCCACGTCGTTGACCCTGTAATGAATTTCCAGCGTTCCTGATCTCTTGATGGTACGATTTCTTACCCTACCCTCTCAAATGGAAAGGGCCTCCACTAATGCTAAATCAGCGCCACTATACGACACAGAAGCAGACTCCATGGACTATACTCTTTTGACAAAGACTGTACATGCCAGAGATTTGGTAAAATGTGTGGCAATTAATCAGTAATTAAATTAATAAGCCGACCAATATTCGCAAGAACGCCCGTCCAGCGTATAGGTATAACTGAGATCATATAATACCACCGCTACGATGCGTAATTCTGTTATTTGATATCGAGAACCACTCATAGGGTCTGAGAATTAACCTTGAGCAGAGTAATAAAGCACGAATTAATCCTACCTAACTTTCGTGCATAGCAAAAAATGATACGTTCATAATATACAGCGAGATAGTGGTAATGTTTCTTAAACATGTCATGTATTCAGGAATGTGCCAGAATGCGTCGGAAATAAGTTCAAATTTTTACTGAATATTTCAAATATATATTTAAAATATGCCAAAAATACCATATCTAGAAGTAGACTAGGAGCCTATATCGAATGGATGAAAAGATATGTATGCGTTTCTAGCATACTGGCAATGAATTATAAAATGTACTTTTGTAAATAGGAGTTTAATTCGTCTGAAATGCATTCAACTCTTGCCCGATGTTCGAAATATATTTTCATTTTTTTTTCTTTTTGAAAAAATCTAGATCTAAAAGTGCACTTCGAGCATATTTCGAAAGAAACACATATTTGTGGCTTTTTGTTTTCTGTTGGCAATGGCGCAAATATGTAGTTTCATAAATACGAAATTATTTCGTGCGTAGTGTATTTCAGATGTAACGAAATGTTGTCCTCAAACATATCCACTGCACAATTCAAGCTGCCTAGAAGTTTAGTGGTTAAAATCAGGTTTTGGTGAACACAAAAACACTTCTTTGCTACTTGTCCTTCGGTTCACATAACATCTGACAGGCAGACAGCCACCGCCTTGCAACCAGGTACCACTCAGCCTAGTAAATATATTGATATAAGAATTCTGCGGTCATAGGAGTTTGGATACTTCTAACCATACGGGAACCTCTTTTTAAAACTTTCTTATTATAAAACACTACAATAATCAGGGATATTTTATAGTGTTTCGTTCAAAGGTGTATCGCATATTCAGTCTAGCTAGGTAAAATATAGGCATGGAAATAAAAATTCGTTTATTCACTTAAGGAGCAGGAAGATGAGGAGGAAAGACAGGGAGATTAACCGGTAAAAGAAACCGGTTTGCTACCCTGCACTGGGGGAAAGGGATGAGTGGATATAAAAGTTGTGACTGCTTGCGTATGGGAATGCGGAAGCATTACTTCTTTGTGTTGCAAAAGTTTTAATGAAAATTATTTCAGCGAGATGGCCGCCAGCTAGCCTGCACTGACTATAAGAGTCGTATGATATACGCAAAAATAAATCACCCCATGAAAGGCTTCAAGACAAACGGTTGTCCCACAAGGTTGGTGCGAATCTTAGGAAATCCTTGAAATATTCATGATTGTGTAGGTACATACCTCCTCAGATCTAATCTCTGTCGCAAATTAGCTCTAACGTTATTAACAGTTGCATGCTTCTTTAAACGAGAAATCGTATGGCGTCAAACTGAACAACGCACAAAGAACGGTTGAGGCAAAATTTGATACGAAAGTTCTCAAAACTGGCATCGCGTTGAAGTTCCGCCTGGGATGGCGTCTATTGCTTCACGATACCTGTGCAACCCTATTGCTTTGTGTAATGTTCCCACACGCACGACGGATGCTTGCCTCAAAACTTGAGCCTTAAAAATAAGGTGTCTGTTGGTGTAACACGTTTGTAAAGCTCGTTGCCATGGAAACGTAGGCAGAGGTCACTTATGGGGATCTTTATGAATATTAGTCTTTTTTGTTTCTTTTTAGCCAGAATTTTGGTGTGTTTTTAGTTTCTTACAGAATTCATAACTATGTTTCTGATGCAACTTCCGCGTACCTTTTTTTTCCGGTTTCGAATCGTGATTCCTATTTCTGATGCATTATGAGTGTATTCGAAGGATCCTAGAAGTTCGTACATTTGACATATATTATTCGTACACTTCCTGCTAGCATCAAAATAGGTCATGGGTGAAGTACGGTTCTTTCGAAGGTATACTGTCTGTAACTCGTGCCACATTTTTAAAATCCTAATTATAGCCGAAATGGCTCAAGTGAAGTTTTAATACGTTAGAAATAGTAAGCTGCAAAAGTTGAATTTTTTAACGTATTTGTAGAAAGTTTCATACGTTTACTGCTGGTATATATATAATATACTCATTCTTATATTTAAGTATATGGGACCGAGAATACGCATTTAATATAAAGTTAACACATTTTTAGCTTTTTTTTTCGGTAAGGGACAAAGGCTCACTGAGAGGGGAAAAAATGAAAAAAAAAAGTGAGTGCACTTAGTTCTCTACCTTTTAAAGGGACAGTCTGTTGCCAAAGCCGAGTACAAAACATTGGCATATTCTGGTAGATTTTACATTTTGGCGACGGTATCGAGGGAAGAACTCGCGGTTTAACCAGAAATTTATTTTTAAATTCATCGAGAAAGTCACATTTCAGCTGATAGTGACGCCATACTGTGTCCTTCCGTTGTCACTAAATGGCATCTGCTTGCAGCGTCTGAAAAGTATACATAGCGTCACACAGGCAGGTATTATGTTCATATAAATTCAAGGCCGCCTACTTTTTTTCTTTTTTCAATAAATTACCGCTACTTTTATTCTTTAATGTTGCTGATTCGCTTTTAAAATCGGTGAAAACTACAAACCAGTGACGCCATCATACTTGTAGCGGCGCAGCCATCAGCAACGCATTCATTCATTCATTCATTCATTCATTCATTCATTCATTCATTCATTCATTCATTCATTCATTCATTCATTCATTCATTCATAAGGATGACCTCAGGTTTAGAGGGGAAGGGGGTGTTCAGGTGAGGTTGAGTACGCCATACTACGGCATGAAGTCTAGCATGGCACTAAGCTTGCGCTTGGAGTCGATATTGGGGGTATTGTGTATCAGTAGCGCCACTGGAGGCAGAAACTGTGGTTGGTATCATCTGTGGTAGATGTCACCGGGTTTACTTAGCTTATATATTCATTTAATTCAAAGTTATTTTGGTACACCAATCATAGATGTAACAAAATCTGTGCGCCTTAGTTATTGATACATTCACTACGCGACTTAGACAACGTGGCAGTCGTTGTGATCACAGAGCTACATAGAGTTACTATATTAAGTCTCCCCAATGTTAGATGCTGCATCATCTGAAGCTGTGCAGCAGAGATTTTCAAGTTATGAATAGAAAGGTAAGCTTGGTGAACGTTCTTCGTGCATATTGTTTGCTCCTTTTCTCGATAAAAGCCATATAAAGCACTTGTTACATTATGGGGGCAAGAGCTCCTTACTGTTATATATAAATTGGGGGTGTCATAAGGGCCCGGTGACTTCAAGGACAGTACTGTATGATAAGGCCCATACTCCTCGTGCCCATTTCTATCATCAAGGCGCTTGGACCTTCTTACGACTACCGCCTTGACGCCACAGAGACATTTTCTATTTCTATACTCACGGACAGCTTTCTGTGGCTCATCGTGAAGGTTGGACAGAGAAGGAAAGGTGATTGACTTTTGTCCTCTTCCTATGGAGATTGAGCTGCCTTAGCACTACTGATCCCGCATCGCCTCTCCAACTCCCCTTGTTACCCCACTGCACATCTACTCTCAACAATACACCCCAAACGAAAAGGACAAAGTGATCTCGCCTCCCCTTTCCAGCCTAGCCTATGGTGCAGACCCACATGCAGACAGGTCTCTGAGGTTGCCTCGTGGCATACGAGCAAAACAAAAACAGCAAGTTTGAAGTACAGAATGCCCACAAAAATATTTGCATTGCACATTACAAACGAGAACTTTGCCAGTACAGGGAATTATGGTGAGAAATGAGTGTACTGTGTACATTTCTAAGAAGTTTCATCATTCCTCTGTTCTGCAGTTGGTAAAGCATCTTTGTTGGAGAGCTTTCCTAGCCAACCGTTTATCCATGTTGATGCTGCACCATAGTGGAACAAGTGCATGTGTTGAGTCACCAAAGCACGACAAAATTTCCCATCTGCTTCTAATTTATACATGTACTTCAATTGCTTTCTTAGAAGCAGGCGACGACGGCAATGTCACAGATGATCAGTGTGTTTCTGTTAATTATCGTGTACAATTTATCACACACTATGCAAACTAGCAAAATTAGTGCATACTTATTCATCCTTGCTCAGTGCTCTTTCGTACTACTTCAGCCGTAGTGTAATGAACTTTTTTTTTTTTTTTTTTTTTTTTGCTGCAGCAGACAGAACGTAGCTGTGTTAGGAAGCAGCAATCCTACTGCTGTATACCTAAAGAAAAAAAAAAAGGCTTGTTAAGCAATATTCACTGTTGTAGTGTGCGGCATAGACAACAAAAATAGCTCCCACACCAGAAAAGGTGCGGGAAGTCAAGAGTAAGTTATTTCATCACATTTATGCTTGATATCACAACTTATTACGCCGCCAGCAGGTGATTCTTTCCAGCTGTATTGTGCTTTGTAGTTTAAAAAAGCTCAAGAAGGAGATATTCTGATATAATATCAATTATTTAAGTTGATAACTGATTTCCAAGGGCAGTCCTTTCTGTTATGTTTGCAGTTCAAACTGCAGTCAAAAACGAATGGCCGTAAGCATGTCTTATCTCTAGTAACCATGTCACCATATGTCCGTTCATAATTGTCATTAATAAACACAGCCTAAAGAAGAGTTACTGAAAACACAAGCTGCAAAGCCTACATATGATTCCTATGCATTCTTGTAGACTGCTTTGCAAAGCGTGTCGAGCTCCATCTCTTGCCGGGAAAGTTCTCAGAAACGAGAGTATCTATCAGATCTTTTTTCACATTAAGTATGGCCGCCACGGAAAGCGGTCGAAGCCAAGGGTCCCTACCCCATAATGCGGTGTTAAATATACGTAAAGTTACATAGTGAGCCCTGGAAATGAGCCCTGTGAGTCTTTTGCTTTGTGTGGCTCGGCAGTGCATTTATAAATTGACCCTTTCAATTTTACTGCTTTCTGTGCCATATAGGTGGAGGCTAAACTAAACTGAGTTAGTACAAGGTTTTAAGAGTAGATTCTCCTCAACTATAACATTGAGGCATTTATTGGGAGGCAGAAAAGATATTATCCAGGGAACCATTCGCGGATAACAATGTTGCTTCTTTGTTTTAGGTTGAAAGATAACAGATTTTGCCATGTTTTTATGTATGGACTGGGGATTTCATGGAATATCATTTCTAAGGTTGGCGCAAGCACTTCTGAAGAGCCAGTAGGTTATTCGCACTAGCGGACGCATAAAAAAAAAAAGAAAAGACTGATGTCATCACCGTGTATACTGTTGTGGAATTGTATAAGTATTTATTATGTCATTAATTTAAATACTGAATTACAAAGGTGCACGGATCATTCATTGAGGTGCAACAGAATGAAAGGGCAATATCTTTAAAAGACAGGTTTTTTACGAAAATCCCCAGACAGCTGAGGTACAGATAGGTATTGATTAAAATTTTTGTAACGGTATCTTCCAAGTTCTATTACAAAGTGACTTGTTTAATTTTCTAATATGAGTTGGAAAAATCGATTAAAGTGCACAGTGTAAATATATTTTGTTAAAATAGCTTTAGCCTTAGTTTCTTCGGCGTGACTAGAGCTAACTCTGTCGAACGATATTTCGGAAACTGAACTCACACTGAGGAATAATCCTGAGGGTAATCAAGTTTTAAAAGCACTTTGAAAAACTGGTAAAACGAACATCCGACTAGAGTGCTTGTTCTCATCTCCGGATGTGAAAATAACTATTGCCCTTGCAAACTGTACGCGCTTAGAAAATATGTCTTTTGCAAAACACAAATTTTACAGACCCTGAAGAACTGGGCGCATCGGATATAAAGCATGTTTTGCGGGACGAGCCTGGATGTGATCAATATCCCAGCTTTTATTATTGTAGAGTGTGGCAATAAACCAGAGCGCGGCTTCTTGAATTCAGGTAATCTATGAAGCGTGGATCGCGCCAACTATTCATCAGGGGTATAAGATAAAGTATTTGCTAAGTGTGTGTCCAACAAAGGGTCACCATAAATCACCAACCCTCTTACGCCCTTCCAATGCTCACATATAAAAGCACTGTGTCAAGCTTTTTCCATGCGATGCCCGTTCGTTTCATGGTTTCAGAATTAAATAACCCATGAATGCAATATATTTGAACTTACCTGAGGGTTACTTTTACCTTATTTCGAAATGTCTTAAATTGGGATAAATGGTAGGCGCATCCTGCGTTAAAAAAAAGTATACATGGAGCATGTTTCTCTGATTAGTTTCAGAAAGCCTACTCAGGGTTTTATAGCCTTGATTTTAGACTTTACTTGTTAAGAGGCATGTAAAATTTTTGAACAGAGACAGAAGCGACTGGTAAGCAGTGTGCGCGTCAGACGCATTGATTCTACAAGGCAATTTAATTTTTTGCTATTTTGGAGTGAAACTTCTCACATGTAACCGAATTACATCTTCGAATGTGAATAAAGGATAGCATTTGAGACATTATGCGAGGCATGATTCCACGAGAAGAAACAGCGGCACATAATCTTTAAGACGAGCGCTGATTTCTCCAGAGTTCATTGCCGGAGGGCCAATGTTTGTAATAAAAATGTCAAGCAAATTTTCGTAGTCGCCCTTTATGAGAGTCGTACAAGCAAGCAAATGTGCGGATTCTTTGCGGATTCTCGTTCGGGTACATGCAATTTGATATACTCGCTTAATCACTTATTCTTTACTCTCGGCCTGTATTAAATCGACAACATCGTTAAATGTCGCTTTCTGCAGAAAATCCGATGTCGGCGCTGTCGTCGATGTCGGCGCTGTGAATGAATTCACTGGCACGCCCCTGGCAGGTTGTAGTTCGAAGGTGGCAGGAGTGAGCATAAATAATAATTGGTTCATAGGAAGGGAAAGGCGCAGTATCTGTCACACTTGCTCTGTGGACACCTGAACCGCGCCGTAAGGGAAGGGATGAAGGTGGGAGTGAAAGTGGATAGAAAGAAAGGGGAGCCGTAGTGGAGGGCTACGGAGTAATCTCGACTACCTGGGGATCTTTAACGTGCGCTAACATCGCACAGCACACGGACGCCTCTTCGTTTCGCCTCCATCGAAACGCAGCCGCCGAGGTCGGGTTCGAACCCGGGTATTCCGGACAGTAGTCGGGCGTCTTACCACCGCACCACCCCGGCGGGGCTCGCCTCCATCGAAACATTGATTTTTCGTGTTTCGTGACTTCAAGAGAGCACGTAACATGGCCGAGTTTACAGCGGGGTGGTGGCGAACTCTTTTATTACATCCAAAAACACGGGACCAGTCAACGGACCGGTTGCGATGGCTTAGAGGAGGACGGCGGGGATTCCTTGGGATGTCGCGGCCTCCACCGCGCGCTGGATAAGCCAGCGTTGGTCTGCTGGCTCGGAAGTACGCAGGACAGACTCTCACGTCTCTGGGGTGTTTGAGTTGTCTCTGTTGTAGTGTGTACAAGTCCAGGCCATGTGTATGAGAGTGGCCGGAGTTGAGCAGTGTTTATACATGGGGGCTATCTGTTCCGAAAAGATCCTGCTGTATAAGAGGAGGTGTGGGAAGCTGCCAGTTTGTAGTTTGCGCCAACGGACGGCCTCGCGTCTTGTTAGATTGCGGTGTGCGGCAGGATATGTGCACGTACACGGACATACTCCAGCATTACAGACTCCAAAGTGTACAGGGACTGCCAACTCGGGCCATGCTTTTGAGACAGGAGGTTGAAATGAGAATCCAATATACTCTTGGATACGTACTCAGACGCGATAACCCTGCTAGCCACGCCGGCATGTTCGTACGGCCTCGTTAAAGTCGAGTTTATATCTTCATCGGGTGGTCTTTCATATGGAATAGTACTGTACTACTTACTGTATGCCAATGGGTATGCATGTGATAACAGGGGCAGACATTTAGGTATCAATGATTACAGGGGTGAAAACAGGCTCGAGTATTTTGGAGCATCAATGAGCAATCAAACAAGGATTTCGGAGCATTTCGATTATGTTTTGGAGCACGTTTCTAGGGTTAAACGTTTTTGATCATTTGTTTTCTATTCCTGACGTATAAAATCTCTCCTTTTACTCATTTTATGCAACGTTCAGTGTTTTTGCTCACTATAAATTCACCTCTGACAAGACAAGACAAATTGCCGAAGTATATGTAATGATGTTTAAAACAACACAGGCTGACCTAAGTAAACATTCAGACTTGACTTGCAGCAACGGAATACTTAGTTATGCACCGCACAAACGAACATCTCGTTTGACCTAAAGCTTTTGCCAATTTTGACTTGATAGATTCAAATGTGGAGTTCGATGCACTTAAGCAATAGCACTAGTTTGGGTGTTCAGATCCATGGGCACGTTTCCGCTATCTTGTTCATGTTCTTTGATCCTTTGTCTGGGCTGATAAATTCCCGATAACTGGGCAGTGGTGCGTTCAGGGAGAATAGATGGCACTAAATGGCAGCCTTTTCCTCCTTTAGCTTCTTCGCTTCATTGCCTCTTGCCAGTAGCTCGTCATGATTTTCTTAATGCAATACTAGGTTGTCAGTTTTAACAAGCTGCAGCGATAGGCCCTGTGAGGCCTTCCAAGTACCTTGAGAATTTTTCTAGGGACTGGCACTTTGGCAACCTACGACGCTTCAAGTATGTTTTTGTCTGACATAAGCCTGACACGGTTGTCATTGACAAAGCGGCTCAATGGTCAAGTACCTTCTTGTTCCTACAGCAAGAGCATTAGAAGAACTTGTGTACCTTTTATCGCCGAACAAGTTTCCAGGCGGTTCTTACCATGCTAATGGTGTAGTTAGCGCTACCTACTTCATTTGCTGCACTCGCTTCTCTCTCCACTGACGGTTTAAAAGCCTGGGAGGATGGGCTATGTCACATGAACAGTGCATTTCTTTTTTCACAATTGCCTCCAGTTTTTGCGAGTCATACTAAATTTACTTGAAAAAAAAAATTAGATTATGCTTCACACTTCCCTACCTTCTGGAAATTTTGTTTGCATTGAGCCGAGTGCAAGAAGACCTCTACCACCTGTGCACTACTGTCGTTTTTGTGTTGAGCTAAATTTGATAGCAAAACATCGCAGCAGATGGTTTGGAGCAGTTTTGGAGCAATATTGCGCCTTGGAGCAGGATGGAGCAGGGAAAGCAGTTTGGAGCAGAATCGAGCAACTGGAGCAGCGCTTCCCCCTCTGTGATTAAACGAGTAGGAGAGTGCGGCATTAGTGCTCTCACGTCACACCTTTAAAGGCGGAGCTTCATCATCATCATCATCATCAGTCTGATTATACCCACTGCAGGGCGAAGGCCTCTCCCATATTTCTCCACTTAACCCGGTTCTGTGCTAGCTGCATCCACTTGACCCCTGCGAACTTCTTAATCTCATCCGCCCACCTAACTTTCTGCCGCCCCCTGCTACGCTTTCCTTCCCTTGGAATCCAGTTTGTTACCCTCAGCGACCATCGGTTATCCTCTCTTCGCACTACATGTCTTGCCCATGTCCATTTCTTCTTCTTAATTTCTACTAGAATGTCGGTAACATGAGTTATTTCTCTGACCCACTCTGCACGCTTTCTATCTCTTAATGTTACCCCTACCATTTTTCGTTCCATAGCCCTCTGAGTTGTCCTCAACTTAAGTAGAACCCTCTTGGTTAGCCTCCACGTTTCAGCGCCATAGGTGAGTACAGGTAAGATGCAACTGTTTTATACTTTCCTCTTGAGCGATACCGGTAAGCTGCTAGTCATAATCTGCGAGTGCTTGCCAACTGCGCTCCATCCCAATCTTATTCTTGTTATTTCCTTTTCATGGTCCGGATCTGCCGTTACTACCTGTCCTAAGTAGACATGCTCGCTTACTACTTCCAGTACTTCGCTACCTAATGCAAACTGCTGTTCCTTCCCGAGGCTGTTGAACATTACCTTAGTCTTCTGCATATTAATTTTCAAGCCTACCTTTCTACTTTTCCTGTCTAGGTCATCAATAAGGCACACATAAGAAGGCAATAAGCAGACGCAGAAGGCGGAGCTTATGTGTCTCCAGTTCATTGTCTCTCACATACTCATCAGCATACAGGGGCAAGCTAACCCATTATTGGTCCGCCCAAGCAGCCTAGTTATAAGACCTCACTTTAATCAAGCCGTACTAGTGTACCTGCGTGATCTCGGTGTAGCACGTCCGACTCGGGATACAAGTGTCCCGGGTACGATTCTTATTTCGCCCTCCTTTATCTCGTAGAAGCTGTACTAGTTAGAAAAGACCGTTTCGTCTGATTTTGTGATGTAGCATAACGCGCTGACCGACACGTACCCGCCTTGACTTTCCAACAACCACAAAACAAGAAGCATACTACTGATCTATCGCTCGAAAGCCGACAAGGCCGTAGCCGAGGCCGGATACAGTGCAGAACAGTGCCTTTATATACATTGATCACGTTAACGTTATTAATTATAACAGAAAAATGCGCGAGCTTGTTTTGAATATTGAATGTCATCTAAGAATGGCATATAGAAAATTAGAATAATTAAAATGCCGTATATACGCTCGAAGATACAATGTGGGTGATGGATGAAGAGCGTTATAGGAAGCAAGAAATTTTGTAAAGAGTTGTGCACTCTTCTAAGCAGTCATGATAGTGGCAGTGGTGAGGGCTACCGGCCGTCTCGCCAGTGGAGAAAAAGAAAGCGAGGAAAAGCGGGAAGAGAAATTCGTTTAATGAACGGAAAGGCGGAGGTAATGAAAACTGTTAACTGTGCAAACGGTAAAAGTGGCCTTGAAAATGACGTATCAGCAGATCTGGCGAATAAAAGGTGGGGATATTGTGCTACAGAAACGCTTGCCACTCTCTTTGAGTATACTGGCACATCACCGACATTATTTAGACCGTAAGAAATGATATGCTATACGGACTTCAATGATGGTCGGTTGGTTGGTTTGTGGGGTTCAACGTCCCAAAGCGACTCAGGCTATGAGAGACGCCGTAGTGGAGGACTCCGGATTTTTCGACCACCTGGGGTTCTTTAACGTGCACTGACATCGCACAGCACACGGGCGCCTAGCTTTTCGCCTCCATCGAAAAGCGGCCGCCGAGGCCGGGATTCGATCCCGCGTCCTTGGTAGCAATGAAGATAAGCATAACAGCTTTATTCGGGTTACTTTATTGGACGGATTTATTAAGGTGACCGTAAATAAAGCTCCATATACCTTAGACTTCAGTAAGCAAAAGGGCTACGCTTGCTTTCAGGAAAATGTAATCAATGGCATTGGATCGGAAGACGATGAAATTGTTCTATATACCAGGAAGCTGTCCGCAGGCCTGTACAGTTTTTTTACGCCTCATAGCATAATAGTGGCTGCACTCGTCCCTTTTTGTGAGAGCGGTGGAAGTCGAAAAGCTGCGTCTCAAATGCATGCAGCCAGGTGATTTTTCAGCGGCCCCCTTAAAGAAACGTCCCCTGATTGACACAAGACGTCAGTCCATTATGCTATACTCAGCCGCTGGCGATTTCACGATTCATGGCGGCTCCGTCAAAGTTCTTAGCAAGAAGGCCAAGACAAGGCTGCGCAGAGGTGAAGACCTTTTCTCGCCGAGTTCATCTACAGCCACCGCTGCTCTAAGTTTACCGGCGCGTACGGTCCTGTTTGTGCCAAGGTTACTACCAAGAATCTCAATAACAACGCGAAGAGAGGCGCAACAGCACATCGTATTAAGGGGGATCTTCAACTTTCGAACTGCCATCTCGGACGAAGATCGGGCTGGGATCGCGCTGGACGGAGAGTGTATGGAACGTCAGTACGAAGAAGCCGCTGGTTGCTGCCCTATGTTTTACTAGGTTCACCAATTCATTTACTTACCTCTTAGGAAAATGTACCAAATTTTGTGAATGAAAATATTGTTTTGAGTTGACCTAATTTGACTGACGGAAGTTGATAAAATGCTCGCCAGAAAGGTCCATGGACACACGTTACCCCGTTATTTACAGCGTATTTGCAGGAAGTATTAAAATAAATGCGCAGGGAAGATTTAGATGCCAAAATTTATTGAATAATACTTTAATAATATCAGGTACGCTGATGAGAATGCTGGGTATGATTCAGGACGTGGGCCGATGGGCTTAATATTGAATACGAAGAAACTGTTTTGCCAACCTCACTAGAGGCTGTCAGTTTAGGATACAAAGCGAAGCACTGAAAGTATTGATGGAATACAGAATCTACGGGGCCGTGCAGTTACCATATATATAGACCATGAGTAATAACTGAGCGCAGTGCACATAGGCGGTAATTCCAGATAAATATTGGAAGCCCGCCAACTATATTACAGCTGTGACTTGCCAATATTTCTCTGCAGAGCAGAAATTTGGGGGCTAAAAATTGCGTACAGCGCAACGTACTTACGGAAAGGAAAACCACACGTGCGATTTCGAGGGGCAAGAGAGCACAGTGAGCTTAGGAAGAAATGCGAGTTTATGAGGTCCAAGGCGAAACCAGAAAGAATAAACAGGCATAGCCAGGGCATGTGACACGAAGGGGAAGTAGTGAATGGTTCCTCAGTGGAACAGAGAGGATTGGAAGGCAGGAACAACGAAGTACGTGTTTCAGGGGAGTGAGATTATGTTTGCAAGGGTAACGTGGCCTCGACTGGTGCAGGAGACTGGTAACTGGAAGTACTTTTATCTTCAAGTGTGTGCATTTCGGCTGAAGAGTCCTCATAGGCTAGCCTCCATGAAGGTGCCGAGCAATGCAATCATGTTGACTTGTATCATTTTTTCTCCGTGTGCTAACCTGTTTCCTACAGTGTGTTCCGGCATCATCATGAGCTCCACTGTTTCGTTGAAAGTAGGTGGTGCGTTTTGACTTTTTTTTTATTGCGATAGCAATACTGCGCCAGGTTTCGAGGTGTCGCGTATCCCCGACGGACGCACGCTTGATCTGAAACAGCCGAGGAGGAGGAGGAGTAGCAGCGTAGAAGAAGAAGACGAAGACGAAGAAGAAGAAGAGCAGCTGGTAACTTACGCTCTTGCGTCATACTCTTAAAGGATGAGTTTAAGTGTCTCCAATAATGTAGCACCTTACACTGATAGGGCGTGATAGGGGAATAATGTAGCAGACAAAAGAAGCTTTCGCCGTTGCTATCGCAATTCAACTAGGGTTAACCACAGTTAAACCACAATTTTTTTTTTTTTTTAATGCACGTCTGGCCCGCAGCGAAACATACGCAAGAAAGTAACGGGAATAGTGTATATCAACACCCTGGTTTGCCTTACACTTCCTATTTTGCAGTTTGCCCATTCGTAGTCGCCGAACGAAAAAGAGTTATGTTTCTCTTCCTATTTATATTCTAGTTTCGAGCTTAAACGGACAGCTAAGCCTCGCAGTCCACGCTCCAGGCAGTCATAGGCATGCCACTCGCTCACCAGGAATTCGAGACGGCTGTCAAGTTTTTTGCACCACATGGTGGCGCATAAAAACAACAACAACAAAATATGGCGGTAGCTTAACGTAGTTATGCCAGGTTATGCAAGCGGCAGCAGTGTTAGACGTCAGATTGCGTTCAGCATTCATTATTTTGCTCTTTTGTTGCTATGAAGACTGACGGACGGTCAGTTTTCATAGCACTTTATTGCTATGAAAACTGACCATCCGTCAGTTTGCTCCTTTATGAGCAAAATGCAAGATTGACAGATGGTCAGGCTTGCTTGCAGCACATGCGGCGTATAGCGCATATGCCGAGCCCGACGCAGCTGGTTGCCATAACGACGGCGCATGCGCAGTTCAGGCCTTGGCCGACCACGCTGAAACTCGCGGAGCTAGGCCAATAAAGTGTTCGCTTTAAAAGATGAACAATTCATCTGTAAAAAATACGTGGCCACCACGGTGGCTCAATCTCAAGACTTTTTCATCCACACGACTTGGCGTCAGGCCACTTTGCTACAGTGCAACGTGTACATGTTTAGAGTCGTACTGTCTTCAAACTTGGCCGTGTGAGGTGCGGTGACGCCGTTGTGAACAATTTCTAATGTGGACAATATTTTTCAGTTTGTTTCGACAAAAAACTACATTGAGTAATGGAAAACCCAGTCGCTGTTCTATATGAAGCTGCTGGTGAAAACCTACGTTAGCTGTAAATTCCTCTGAAGCTATGTTTTTACCACTCGACCGGGCTTTAATTATTCGTTGTTTCCATGGGCACGAATTGTTTAAGTTCTGACTGGTTTAAAGATGAACATTAGGTGAGCCATCGAGACTACACTTCAGTACTTGGGGGAAATCATTTAGACCCTAAACGCTGCGGTTGTACTGAGCGTAATGTCTGGACAGTTAGTAATGCTGAAAAGCCTGCATTTTGTAGCATGGACTACCAAGCGGTCTTTGGGTATCCCTTTACTGTTCATTAATCCGCTGTTCCACCCTGCCACAGGCTTGTTTGACTGGTAACAGCATTCAGAAAGTAGTCCAGGGAGCAATATGGCGGCGAGCAGGTAAAAAAAAAAAAAAAAAACACATCTACTGAAGTTTCACAGGCCGCAATGCCTAGTGGGCTAGAAGATAGCCTCGCTTACTAATAACTTAACACTAGAACACGACAGGCGTTTAGAAAAAAAAAAATGATTTTTGATTGTATCTTCCGCCCGCATAGTATAGTTGCAGCTGCAAAATTTGATGAGTAAATTGTTGTAAGAGGAAGTCTAAAGAGAGAGAGAAAAAAACATTACAAGGGTTCAACGCTGCTGAACCAAATATTGAGCGAAAGCATTAGCTGCGGGTGACCGAGCGTTCTTCTTCTTCTCATTTTCTTCTTCCTCAGTCCACATGTAAAGCCCCGCTTTAACCAAGCCATATGAACGTGCCTTAGTGGTCTATAGGGGTAATGTGAATGCCAGGGTCCTAGCAGGCTGATTCTGACATAACCGTCCCATGTGAAACGAGAGACCCAAGTTGGCAGCTCCTGCCATCCCACACCCTAGTGTCACGTGAGGGGTGATGTCACAGCGTCACGTGGGTAAGACGTGGCTACCGGTCGCGTATTAGTAGTATTGCTATCGCAATAAAAAAAAAACAGAAAGGCAGGGAGGTTAACTAGGCTATGCCCATTAGGCTACCCTGCATGTGGAGAGGGGAGCGGAGGGAGAAGGAAAGAAAGAGCGGCAATGACATGAGCTTTTCAGGTGTGTATGCAGTACACTATAATAAAGGAAGAGAGGACGCGCACTTAAATTTTATAACTGGGAGTTCAACCTTGAACCCTTTAAGAACTTCAGGATCGCATTCACCGCTATTTCCTTTGTGATGCAGGTTTTGTCCAAGGGCCCTGAATCTTTGGATATGTAAGAGGATAAGAGTCCAAGCGCCGGAGTGAAACTATGATAGCCTGTACGTTGCCTCCGCGCGCAATTTCTGTTCAGAGGAAAATGTAGTGTCGTACCGGCGGCCATCTTATTTTGTCGTGAAACCCGCGCAGTCCTGTCACGTCATGCATTGAAAAGAGGACCAATACTAAAGGTCGGCGCATGTTTGAATCGTCTTCAACCTTATACGGTAATTGGTTGCACGTAAAGGCATGTCTCCATTTCATAATCGGGGTATAAGCCAATGACCTCTGGATCGCCAGTCAGGCCCGATACCTTATACGCCACGTAGACGTGTTGCGTTGGTTACGATAATAGGGCGGATAATGTGTCTACGGTGCTTAGTCTAGGCTTAGAAATCTGACAGCGTAAACAAAGAACAATGACTCTGTATACCATTAGAACGGAGCCTAACCTCCCCCCCCCCCTTTTTGTTTTTTAATTTTTCCTGTCCGAAGCAAAGAGGGCATGGTGTGCGATGTGAGATGGCGGCGGCCAGCGTCGTCAGTCACCTCCACAAGCGGAGTAAAAACTACACACGTAGTTCTTTATACGTATTTTCTGTGTTCAGTTTATACTCCTGTACTGCGATTCCACTCTGAACATTCTTGGAGCTAGGTCCGAAAGTTTTTATACCTCACGTCATTGTCAATAGAAGCTAAGGTATTGCTACATAGGATGCCTTAAATGTGAAGGCATGCTAACATTTCCTTGTTAAAATGTACCACATGGCCCAGCAATTGGTTTTACTTGAAAGCATGCTTGTATAGGCTTATTAACGCAAAACACATAATAATCAGCTGCCATTTAGTAAGCGCATTTGTCTTACAAGCTCTTTAGGGTGATGATGGCACTGTGATAACTATATGATGGCTGGTGATAACTATAAGTGCCCGCTTACAGACAACGCAAGCGCTCTGAAAATGAGTCGTAAGTGCTTGATTTGAGAGGCAATGTTTGCGCTGAAGCGGAGATTCATCAGCTCAAGTAAACACGGTGGCAGATGATGGAGCAGCCAGCAGAAAGTAATGCAACATCCGTGGCATCGGCTGTTCACTATAAAAATATACTCTAAGTACAGAATCGATCACACATGTTCGGAGTGATCGAGCAGTCTGCTTCGGCGCAAATGAACTGAAATATTTTCGAGAATCATTTTGCACTTGACAAGGGACTTCTGTCTATGATGGTCACAGGTCTAGTAAGAGTAACCATGGCAAGTAGTTGCTCCGAGCTACATGATGGTCACAGGTCTAGTAAGAGTAACCATGGCAAGTAGTTTCTCCGAGCTACAGAAGAAGGAGGAGGAAACGAAAAAGACAGAAGGGAAGAATACGGGAAGTCACACTAGGCTAGTCAGCGGCGCATTTTCGGTAAGCGTCGAAAGTCACTACTGCGCACGCACCGTAACCATGGCAACTAGTTGCCATGGTTGCCACAGTTACCACAGAAGAAGGGAAGGGAGAAGAGGGAGACGAAGGAGAAGCCGGTAAAATCGAGCAAGAAGATTCGGAAGACGCCGAGAAGGCAGAAGGCAAGAGAGAGGAGGAGAAGGAGAAGGAGAAGAAGCGCCGGCCAAATTTTTTTTTATTTATTGATACTGCAATCCCAGTGTTGGGATTTTAGCAGGGTGGGAATACAAACTAAGCAGTTTAACAAAACAGGCAAAAATAAACAGTACATTCAGCTAAGTTGAAGCTCTTCTGCACAATTAGAAATAGATCCAAACGTATACAACACAGCAGTGAAATAACAAATTCAATAAAAAGAAACTAGGTGATATGTTGCGAGAACAACGTCAGTAATGGCTGCAGCACTTCATTGTTAGTGAGGTTATTCCAATCGGAAATAGTTCGTGGAAGGAGTGAGTATATAAAGCAGTTATTTCGAACGCGAAAAGGAGTTAAAGTTAGCTGGTGTCGTTGTCGGGTTGCGTATCCGGACGAAAAAACAAGCAAATCGGTGAGTTCTGATCTATACTGTCTCTTAATTAATTGGTACAGAAATTTAAGTCGTGCACAACGATTTCGCTCAGTTATTGTCGGAAGGCCAGCTTGAATTAAAATGTATGTTACTGATGTACGCGGGTAATTGTTATATATGTATTGTGCCGCCCTCTCTTGAACTTTCTCTAATTTATTCATGTTAGTTTGTGTAAACGAGTCCCAAGTGATTGCAGCATAATCTAAGGTAGGCAGAACGATATATTTGTAAGCAAGCAGATTTCCGCAGTGCCCGTCTCAAGAAAAAGAGTTTACGGAAAGTGTTTATGAGATCAACGTGTTTATTCCAACTAAGATTGTTACTGACCCAGAGCCCTAGATATTTATATTCTGTTACTTCAGTTAGTGTCATGCCGTTAATACAATATTCGAAGGGTAAGACTTTCTATTTGTGAGTGATTCTCATTAGTACAGTTTTTCAAAGTTAATGGACATTTGCTATGCTTCACACCATGCGAAAACTGTTTGTAACGCACTATTAAGGAGTTGTTGATCACATACATTTCTTACTTCTGTATAAATAACACAGTCATCAGCGTAAAGTCTAATTTTCACAGGATTGTTAACGACACTATTATTAATATATATTAAAAACAACATAGGACCAAGAACAGAGCCCTGAGGGACGCCAGAGTGAACTGTAAGCCTGTCAGAAGAATGATGGTTAAAGACAACGAATTGTTCTCTATTGAAAGGTCGGCTGAAATCCTTTTTACTAATTGTTTGTTATGAAGTATTGTATTCAGTTTATAAATTAACTTTTCGTGAGTAACCTTATCGAAAGCTTTCGAGAAGTCCATAAATACGGCATCAATCTTCATTCCATTGTTTATTGACGAGGCGAAATCATGTATAGTTCCTGCTAACTGTGTACAAGTTGCGTAATCCCTCCTGAATCCATGAGTAAAAAAATTATTTGCTTCGAGAAAGTTTGATATGTGATTGTGAATTATGTGTTCAAGTAGTTTACAAGCAGTTGATGTGAGTGAAATAGGGCGGTAGGTCTTGATTAATCGCTTGTCTCCACTTTTATGAAGCGGTTTCATTCTAGCAGTCCCCCTGTCTCTCGGCACTTGACTCTCATGTAAGGACCTTGTAAATATAACAAATAAATACTTAAATGTCCATTGTGCATATCTTTTCAAAAAGGCGTTAGGTATGTTTTTGGTCCAGGTGATTTCTGTCAAGGTTAAGTGACATGTTTAAAATGCCATGCTCACTAACTACGTCATCCAGAGGCGGGAGGGAAGCTTCGAATTTCGGAAAGATGTTATTGTCATCATTAAACACGGACTTAAAATGTTCACTGAATTCATTAGATACTGTTTGTGCATCAAAACACCTTTGATTTCAAACTCATTATTGACCTTTGATGTTGGGGCAAAAAGATGAAGCAAAAATATGCGGAATATGCCAAGATGTGCCGAGTCGCCTATCACACCCTATGGTTGGCAGCCAGTGCATCGGCGACAAGATCGTTCAAGTCGGACGTTGTGAACAATCCCTTTGGTAGCTTTCGCTACGCGTATCCAAGCTTAACCGAGTTAAGCCGCCATCAGTTTGTTTAGGCTCACAGCGCCAAGCCAACGGCGCCTTTAACACTGTAAATTTAAAAAAATACGCCACTCTCCAAATCGTGAAATTCACACAGATGAGCATGCTGAGATTGACGTGCGAGTTAGCAAAAGAAAACGACATTCCGGACTAACTGCATGCAGAGAACAGGCAAAGCCACTGATCCTGAATGGAAAATTAGACAAGGAAGACTACAGTGGGTTCGTCATGTAATGACGAACCCACTGTGCGAAGTCACTGAAAAGAACTGCGCTTCTTACGAACCTTGAACCTGATTGGAAGAGGCCGGAAGTGCTACCCAGGAAGAAGTGGACCGACAATGAAGAAGATGATGGGGGGCGGGGGGGGGGGGGGGGGGGGTAAAGAAACTTAAAGGGAATGAGCGATTTCTAGAGTAAATTGGAGAGGGCGCATAGAAATGAGAGACCTTTTGTAAAAATTGAACAAAGCTTTAAAGATGGTTAGTATGCCCGTGCTACTATATAGATATTGCGTGCTTATTTTTTCCATAGTTACAGAAATGTCGAAATATTATCATCGATACAGCAGTGTCTTGAAGTTTATGCTACCACGCATTCATTGCGGTCAGTCTTCGTTATCTTATCTCTTGACGATGCTTCTTTTTGTTACACCACATCAGCTAATACCACACTCTGGTATGAAATAGTTAACCGCTCCCAGTGCTAGTAGTAATTTAATAAATATAGCCGATATTCCCTCTAACAGCAGCAATTAAAGGTAAAATATGTCATCTCGTTCAACAATACGTAACAATAAGGCCGATTAGCGTCATTAAACGATTAATGAAAGCATATGTGATCTAAATCATGAGTAAGGTAATTTAAGAATAGAATGTAAAAACACTTACGTGGTAAGGAAGGTACTTGAGCTTCTGGGTGATTCGTTCTGATTCCGTAGATTCTTACTCCTTGGATGAACTGAATTCAAATGGTGCTAGAGCATAGCAAGCACATCTATCCACCAAACGAACTCAGTGGCCCAAGGATGGGTTTTGGAAACAGTCATATGTGTCTTGTTGCCGTCCGGTAGGCACGGGCACAGCTTAGCTTTCAGTGTATACTCCACTGTTACCTGAAAGAAAAAAGACAACACATAGAACGGATGTTGCAGGGTGGTAATAGTTTGTATAGGGTGGTAAGTAGTTGGTAAACTGGACGATGCAAGCCATAAAAAGGAACCATGAAAGGTTTGTGGAGAAGAAATAGCAATCGTGAAAGAGGTCTCGCAGTTAATGTGTCTCTGGTGATTATGACAGACGGAGGGAGAGAAAAAGTAAAAACAGCGCGAAATTAATTAATCTAGCAAGCGGCACTTTGCACTCGATAGTGCCGCGTTGTGAAATTTCAGGCACACGATTCACACTGCGCGGAAATGTTTGGTGGCCTGGTCTTCAAAAACCCCGCGCATTGTTAGGATCGGGCGCCTAGTCTCGATTCGCGCCGCTCCTGCAGCGGCCGACGATTGGAGACGACCGGGTGCCAGTGAGCGCCTGACGCTCCTTTACAAGCTCCGTACTGCTTCGCATGACTCAGGCTATGAGAGACGCCGTAGTGGAGGACTCCGGAAATTTCGACCACCTGGGGTTCTTTAACGTGCACCGACATCGCACAGCCCACGGGCGCCTTGCTTTTCGCCTTGATCGAAAAGCTGCCGCCGAGAGGGGAATCATATATGACACGAGTGGCATAACTAACAAGCCTGTTGCTGTCAAGCGTATATCAGCAAGCCTATTGAACACATTCCGGTCTATTTGCTAGCCGGCAATAATTGGTAGCGAGCTCGGGAACATTCGTAACCAACCGGAACGACCGGCGCAAAGGCTTCACCATTTGTAGAAGTCCTATTCTGCATTCTGCCGCGGTGGTACAGTGGTAAGACGCCCGACTACTGTGCCGGAGTTCCCGCGTTCGATCCCGACCACGGCGGCTGCGTTTCGATGGAGGCGAAACGAAGAGGCGTCCGTGTGCTGTGCGATGCCAGCGTTGCTGTTGTTGCTGTGGCTGTAGGAAGAAGGAAAAGAAAATGCACGGGCCTGTTACTGGCTCTGTAGCTGAGCCACCTCCGCTGCCTCGTGCGGACAGAAGAGAAAATAGGGAAGAAAGAAAAAGAAGAGGGAGAGAAAGATGCGCGCCGCAACAACAGCCGTCGTCCACCACCTAAGCGATGGCAGGTGCAATAACGGCCTACAACAGATAATAATTCGGGGGCTGGCTAGCCCCCGCCGCAAGCGGCGTTGACCACCTACCGTTCCAGCCCCGTAGGGACAGGAACTGCCACCCTTCATCCGATGTCAGCGCACGTTAAATATTCCCAGGTGGTCGAAATTACGCCGTAGCCCTCCACTACGGCTCCCATTTTTCTCTTCCCACTTTTACTCCCATCTTCCTCCCTTTTCTTACGACGCGGTTCAGGTGTCCACTGCGAAAGTGGGACTGATACTGCGCCTTTTCCTTCCTATGAACCAATTATTATTAATATTATAATAAACTATGGCAGGATTCTAGGCTTACGTGGCTACCCGAATTTTTTACACTGTTTGCCCGCTTGTTCTGGCTCTCCTGCATATAAGAAAAAACGAGCGGGAACTCAATAAATCAGAAAAAATTATATTTCTGAGACTTTTGTGTTGTTAGTAGCAATAATTGCTGGTTTGATTTAGGTCAGCAAAAACGGATTGCATAAAACAATGCCTTTATTCGACTTGCCTACCTGCGTATTTTGGCAAAACAGCTGCACCAAAACAGAAGCAGGGTATAAGCGAAATTTCAGTCGCGACGAATTCCGCGCACTTCTGGCTTTAGGAGATAGTTGTGCACAACCGGCGCTTCAAGAAAAAACGACAAAAACACGACCGAAAATGACAAAACGGACGCATGTTTACATATCTATCCGAGTCTAATTCATGAAGCGCGACTACTGTCCGGAATACCCGGGTTCGAACCCGACCTCGGCGGCTGCGTTTCAATGGAGGCGAAACGAAGAGGCATCCGTGAGCTGTGCGATGTCAGCGCACGTTAAAGATCCCCAGGTGGTCGAAATTACTCCGTAGTCCTCCACTACGGCTCCTCTTTCTCTCTTTCCACTTTCACTCCCACCTTCCTCCCTTCCCTCACGGCGCGGTTCAGGTGTCCACAGAAAACGAGTGAGACAGTTACAGCGCCTTTCCCTTCCAGTGAATCAATAGTGAACCAATGAAGCGCGACTGTATACTATAAGCACGTGTATAGGCCATATACTCACTAAGCGCGCATTTTTTAACTGCATTTAGCAATTCTTTAGAGGATGTAAATCACAAGTTCCGAGTAATTGACACCGTTTTACAGAAAATTTTACACCGGCTTCCCCCTTCAGCTCAAGGGGCGCCAATCGATCTATCCCAGCAAAATGGCCAATCCTAAAACCGTAACAATTTGGCAGTGGAACTGCAGGTCTATGCGCAACAAAAAAACAAATCTGCAGTTACACGTTCAATCGCAATCCGAAAAAACCTGACGTTATAGCGATTCAAGAACCCAGAATGTCTCGACTAAAACTGCCAGGGTACCGGGCGGTTCTGCCATGTCACATCAAAGAACAGCCTTTAACCACTACGTTGGTACATAGAAACCTTACCGTGGTTAACCACGAGATTGAAAACGTAGAGCTCGATTGTATATTAATTGAAATTCTGCCTAGCAGAAGGAACTCCTCTTCTCTGTTCGTACTAAACGCATACAGCCACCCCAGGGCACCGGCTGGACCAGCGAAAGCCGCTATACTCAAAACCCTCCAAATCGCAGGCCAAAACCCAACCCTAATTGTGGGCGACTTCAACGCTCAACACGTGCAATGGGGACACGCAACCATATCCAGGAAAGGAACGGCCCTAATGGATTTTATCCAGCAAAGAGGGCTCACCCAATACAAGGGCCCCATGCAACCTACTAGGGTAGGCAACAGCGTGACCAGGGACACGTGCCCGGACCTAACGATGGGCAGAAATCTCCCAGACTTAATCTGGAGCAACACCAGACAAAATCTGGGAAGTGACCATTATATCATAATGTCTAAAATCACCGTTGCCAATCTCAAACCCCAACCCAGAAAAAACAAAATCACCGACTGGGACAAACTTAGGACTATCCGCGACCACAATAAAGAACCAATCATAGACTTAGAACACTGGACACAGACCCTCCTATCGGATGTGGAAAAGGCCACTAAGGAACTAGTACATGACTGAGGCGTAAATACGGTTGACAGCCGACTTACGCACATGTGGGAGGCAAGGCAGAGCCTAGAAAAAAGATGGATTAAGCAAAAATATAACAAAAATCTTAGAAACAGGATAGTCACACTCACGAAAGAAATTCAACACCACACCGCAGAACTAGCGAGACAGCAGTGGAACCATATCTGTGAAAATGTGAATGGCAATCTAGGTACGAGGGAGACGTGGAATCTTCTGCGGCATCTCCTTGATCCGGAATCCAACAAAGCTACCACTCAAAAGGAAATCACCAAAATTTTAAACATAGACCCAGGCACGGATCAAGATATTATAGACACGCTACAGCAGAAATACTTCGGCACAACCCGTGAGACGAAGTCCCTGCCCGATTATAAAGGAGAGCCTAACTCCATCCTGGATGCTGACATAACAATGGCGGAAATAAGAGCAGCCATCTTTAAGGTACGTACAACACCCGCCCCAGGAGAGGACGGCATTAACAATAAGACACTCAGAAATCTAGACGACGCTTCTATCACAGCCCTTGCGGACTTTGCGAACGAGTGTTGGAGGGAGGGAAAACTCTCAGCGTCTTTAAACATGCCATCGTTAAATTCATCCCAAAACCTGGCAAAAAGCTCGCGCTCGAAAACCTCAGGCATATTTCGCTTACTTCTTGCATAGGAAAACTGATAGAGCACGTCATATTAGACAGACTCCAGTCCCACATGCAAAAAGAGAATTTATATCCAAACACTATGGTCGGCTTTAGACCACATTTATCAACACAAGATACGATGCTAAGACTAGCAAACGAAGTCCTATCTCATGAGCAAGAAAGGAGTACCAGGGCAATCCTAGCCCTAGATTTAACTAAAGCCTTTGATAATGTTAAACACAAAGCAATCCTAGAATTTCTTTCACTGCTGAATGTAGGCGCAAGAACGTTTAACTACGTCAAGGACTTCCTCTCCGATAGGATGGCTAAAATTCAAATTGGCACTATCAAATCCGACACCTTCACTTTAGGAGATAGCGGAACTCCGCAAGGATCGGTCCTCTCCCCCTTTTTATTCAATATAACCCTAATCAAAATGGCACACGAACTCGCAAGAATCCCAGACCTAGAACACTCCTTGTACGCGGACGATATCACCCTTTGGACCACCAAGGGGAGTATTGGCACGATACAAGATACGCTACAACAAGCGGTAGACGTAGTCGTAGAGGAGGCGCAAGCTGCGGGACTCGCGTGTTCCCCCCAGAAATCTGAATTACTCATTCTACACCCAAAGCGTCAAAGAAAGAATAAAGCGCCTGTGATCAAAATCTACGCGGAAGGTGCAGCCATCCAAGAAGTGGAAACACTAAGAATCTTGGGAATGCTCATACAGTCAAACCAAAAAAACGACACACTAATTAAGAAACTGAAAAACACCGTCAACCAAATTTCCCTCCTCCTCAGACGAATCGCGAATAGGCGTGGAGGAGTTAAAGAAGCTGAGACCAGGAAACTAGCAGAAGCCTTCGTTCGTAGCAGAGTTATCTACTCTACACCATACGTTACCCGCACAGTTAGAGAAAGAGACGACCTGGATTCACTAATTAGGCAGTCCTATAAAATTGCGCTTAACCTCCCTCGTCATACCCCAAATGAAACACTACTAAAGTTAGGAATTCATAACACCTTAGCGGAAATGATGGAAGCACACCTCACCGCACAATACGAACGATTATCAAGCACTAAAACGGGACGTTTCATCCTAAAAACAGGAATACAATATGAAGGGACCCGGGCCCACACTTTGCCGATTCCAAGACATGTGCGCGAGCAGTTAATAGTCTGTCCTCTTCCTAAAAACATGCATCCAGAATACGATACGGACAGAAGAAGGGCTAGGGCACAAAAATTACACGAAAGATTTTCAGTACAGAAAGACACGGCGCACGTGGACGGGGCAGAACATGCGGACAGAGATGCCTTTTCCCTGGCAGTTGTCGATCATCGAGGTTCTCCCCTCGCATCGCCGACAATCAATAAAACAAAATTTCCGGAGGAGGCAAAGGAGGCTGTCATAGCTTTAGCCATTACCTCCACCACTGCCAAATACATCCTTAGCGACTCTATAACCGCAATTCGAAATTTTGCAAAAGGAAGGGCCCACTCCGCAGACATCAAAATCTTACAAAAAATCTCCCATACCCGCCTTATCACATTGATCTGGGTCCCTGCCCATTCGGACCATCCTGGGAACGAGGCAGCGCACCAATTTGCCCGAGGATTCGTAGTTAACCGGGAGGTGCGCTGCCCTGAGCTCAGGTCGGCCAGGGAGCGGATGACAGCCTACAAAGAAATTACTACCCACTTCAAGAACGAAAGACAAATCTTCCCAGAACCACATCGATCTCTTAAGTAAAACACAGCAAGTCACCTGGCGGTAGCTTCAAACAGACACTTTATTTAATCCGTACATGTACTCCATATGGTTCCCAGAGCAGTTCAGCCCTGTCTGTTCTCTCTGTGGACATCAAAAGGCAGACACACCACACATCCTATACTCATGTAATCAAGACAAGCCATCACAGAGTCTGCAGCTCTCTACCCAATCTCAGCGGGAGGCCGCGCTGCTCAGCTCCGACCCGGAGGTTCAACTCCGAGTCACGGAGCGGGCTGAAGAGGTCGCCGAACGACATCGTCGGTCGGCCACCTGGCGTCCGGCCTAGAAGAGGAGCCCACCGCGGGGACGGGAACATCAACCCACCCCGCGCCTACGACCTCTTCTTTAAATAAAGTTTACCTCCTCCTTCTTGTTGTCCAGAGTTAATTGTCATCGCGAGAATGCGACCCACGAAGGTCTGTACACAGAGTACTTAGGCTGCATCATAGGCATAATGAGAGCTTACACAAAAGGAACCAAGTCGTCTAAATGGTGATGCGCTTGCCAGCTGAACATCTGAGCGCCTGGCGTTTTCTGCTTTTATAGAATGTGGGAGAACTAGTATGAACTAGATGCTCCTCTTTGCAAGCGGAACGCTGCCCCGCCGGGATGGTGCAGTGGCAAGACGCCCAACTACTGTGCCGGAGTACCCGGGTTCGAACCAGACCTCGGCGGCTGCGTTTCGATGGAGGCGAAACGGAGTGGCGTCCATGTGCTGTGCGATGTCAGTGCACGTTAAAGAACCCCAGGTGGTCGAAATTTCCGGAGTCCTCCACTACGGCGTATCTCATAGCCTTAGTCGCTTTGGGACGTTAAACCCCACAAACCAAATCAAACCGAACTAAATGCAGCTGCACGCGCAAGGAGGAAATGCAAGCAGGAATATGTCGTTCGCTATTACTTATTATGCTGCCGTTTTCAATTAGCGCTGCATGGCCTCAAGAAATTCGGCTAGGAATGGTTCTCTTGATAAATACTTGAAAAATTTTGAACATTACAGATTTGATTTTTTAGTTTATGTGCAGCAGCGCTATTTTGCGAAAAAAAAAAAAAACACACCTCAAATACCGCACATATCACCGCAGTGCTAACGTCTGGTGAGAGACCTTTATACCGTTCTGGACCTCAGTTACCGGCACCGGTGCATAGCCGCCATATCCGCCTGCATAAAGGGCAGCACCGGGGAAAGTACTGGCGGTGAAAGACCTCCGCCCCGCCTCTCTGGATATGGGCCAAGTTACTGTTATCGCATTTGGAAATATTATTTATAGGTACTGAGGTGTCATAGGTATTGCGAGCCAGACAGCGTTTAGCATAGATGTACAATGCGGAGCACTCAAGCTGCTGAGTTAATTCGGAACAAAAGCAGCCAAGGAAGTCTTAAAGAAGACCACGAGCAGGGGAAGAAATCGGCTCAGACGTATGCAATTTTAAGGAGGGTAGCTTCATTGCATAAGAAAAAAATAGACCCCTTTTCTAAAACAGGCGAGTTTGAAGATTTATAGTTCAGATGGGAGTAATATTACCCAACAAACCAACGAAACTCTGCCTCTTTAAACTGCTAAAACAATGTAGCTGAAAGAAGAGGAGGGAAAAGCCATACAGAATTTACGCTAGTGGAGAAAGGACGAACACAATCGCCGACGTACTGCGCCTGAAGACTAAGGCGCCGAACTAGAAAGCTGGCAGGCGTTAAATTGTGGTGGAAAGGGGGAGCTGGAGGTTCAATTTGGGTTATGGTAGCGCGAAGATGGGGAACATCACTCGAAAGGAACACTAAAGTAATAGGGTGCTTAAAAGCTCGGCGCGGACTAGATGTCAAAGTGCAAGGTGCGAAGAAGAAGAAAATAAAGGGGGGAGACGTAAGGAAGACAAAAACTTATGCTGCGCGCCAGGCAGACAGAACCAAGGCCCGGATAATAATGAACAGATAAACCAGGGAGGAATACCCAAGAGACTTGTCTTGCCGCCCTCTCTGTCTCTCGCACTTGGCTTGTCTACTTTCCCTTTACTCTTCCCCCTTACTGTTCTTGAGTTGTGCTAACGCGGCGGCGCCGTTCTTTCGCCCGAAAAACAGCGTTGTCAGTCCGTTTGTCGTCTTTTAGCTTCCCTCTTTCCCTACCGCGCTTCCCTAGCCTCCCCGACTTTCCCGTTGCTTCCCAACCGCCCTTACGGTTGGCTGACGGCGCAAGCGGTGATGATGCGATTACTTCGTCAACGAGGAAATAGGTGCTCCACGCATGCATGCCTAGAATGCGGTGCGTGAGTGTGAGCGTAGGGAGAAAAAGGAGAGGAGGACTTGGATAGGGAGGCACACGGAGAAGGGTTTAGGGAAAGCAGTGAGGGAAAACGAGAGGATGACAGAGAGGGAGGACACGTTAGGCAAAAAGAGGGGGTCTGCGGCGGTCGCGGGAGCACTGGAGCATCAACTTGGCTTCCGGCCGCCGGCGATGGCTGGAGAAACGCCTAGAGCGATGAATGAGCCTTCTGTTGGGAAAGGCTCGACGCAGGAGATTAAGGAATCGCAAGAACAATCCGCTTCCCGCGAGCGAACAAAAGTGCACTCTGTGTCGCCAGCAGCGGCAGCCATCTTCCGTACATATATTCGACCAGTTTTGCTATGCTTTTGTTAATCCTGGACGTACGTTCTTAAACAAGCTTTTCACAACCTCATTTATTCGTTTTCGTTGTCTCTCCTTCCAGAGCTTCAAGCGCGACGCACGAAGGGGATTATATAGGATAATCTCCCTTTTTTTTTTTTTTCGCTGAACACGCGTAGACGCAAGTTGCATCAATTCTACGCCAGTGAAGGCATGAGAGAGCGCTGGAAAAGATGAAGTTTTAGCTTTAGACAATTGAAGTTTTTCTGACAGTATTCTATCCAAAATGCTGTGAGGTTGAGGAAGGAACAGCGCGCCGTATGAAGAGCGATGTCTGCAGTCATTTGCTAATACGCTCACGCGTCCAGATCTATAGAGGTCAATGTAAGATTTCACATAGCGGTCATTTTTGAGTGTCAGTCAGTCTGTACAGATTTTTTTTTTGCAATTTGGTTTACTTAATGTAGACAGCAATAAGCTTTGATCTCTAATAGCTCCGACTTTTGCATTTTCCCTTAATTCTGTTTAATTACAGATTTCTGCACAATTATTGGCCAGAATTTGATTGGTTGCTTCTATTTGAGATCGTCTGTGCTAAAGAAAACAAAAAAAAAACACCGCTTCAAACAGTGTTTCGTCAAACGAATCTTAGCGTGCACTAATAACTCTGACACCTACTGAATGCTTTTCTCTGCACCTCTGCGGTAAACATCGGATCGTTGCGGTGAAAGCAACAAGTAGGTAATTTTCTTCTTTTATTATAATACATGCTTTAATCGGCAAGCTCTCCAGGTTCCGCACTACCTGTGTTAGCGCGGTCCCCATTGGCACTTATGAATCACGTGACCCCCACGCTTCATCGCCTTCAGCTCTTGGGGGCCCAAAGAGAAAGCGAGTTCCTTCGCGAAGCCTGGACCCAAAGCATTCCGTCGCCACCACGGCCCTCGATCAACGTCAGGCACTTATCGGAACACAAAGCAGACCTTAGCCACCACTACGCTGTTGTGGAAACCTCGATGCTGCGTTTTTTCTAGGCGCGGCTGAAACCGCCTGATTCGCTCGATATCGCCCAGTATCGCTTCGTCACAGGGAGAGGAAGCCCATTAAGAGGTGCAGCAACTGTGGCCATTTACTGTGCTAGTGTACTTCGTACATGCGCAATCGATATTGGTTTCAATCGAAATCGGCAAGATGTCGGTGACGTGTGTGCGTCGAGACAAAGTTGCGTCATCCGCGTTGCTGTGTACGTACAGTCTTTGCCAAAATTCCAGAGCCCAGGGGGCCTGCTTCTGAGCCAGTTCGTGAGGCTTGTAATGCATTTACAGGGTTACGAAATACTTTGTGATTAGAAGATATTTTGTCCTACCCTCCCTAATGAAAAGGGTTTCTACTAATGCTAAATCCGCGCCAATACAGGGCTTAGAATTTGACCCGATAAAGGCTGTACATGTTCATTCGGTAGCAAAATGACCTCAAATATACCAAGGACGTTAAAGAACCCCAGGTGGTCGAAATTTCCGGAGTCCTCCACTACGTCGTCTTTCATAGCCTGAGTCGCTTTGGGACGTTAAACCCCACAAACCAAACCAAACCAATCAAATATACCAAGACCACATTTCATACTGCGTCTGTAGACTTGGTTTTAGGTCGGCGGAATACAGTGATTGTTCTCACAAAATATTACTACGCACTTCTTGCGCCACGAACCGGCAGCCGTCATACTTAAATAAGGCGCCTCCCCCGTGTCTCACATCTCGTTTAAATGTTTCAAACACCAAGCTGCGATGACGAGCCGCATCACAGAATGAGGAGCGTTATTTTTATTTTGTTATTTTTTGTGATAGGAAAGTCATCAGCCAAGGAGTTCTTGAGCGTGTTCTGATCAGGCAGCGGAGGTTCACACTGCCGAGTAGAAGAGCGCAGAATGAGCCATTTTTGAGACCACCTTTTGCTTTTTTTTTTTTTTCATATGAACGCAGCATGGTGAAATAAAGCATCATAGTTACCGTATTTTCCAGCGTATAAGACACATCCTTGTATTAGACGCGCCTCAATTTTCCCTTTAGGGCACTGGGATTTGGATATGCGTGCTCACGCGACAACCGCGAAGTTATCTGTGCCTGAGAGGAAAACCGTTGTTTTCAATTAATACAATAAAGGATGCAACACTCACGCCCCATTATACTCCTGTGCAAAGAGAGCAGCGGCACATGATTATTACTCAAACCTTTAAGAGCCTTATCTTCGCACGCGCTATCAAAATATTCGCTGGTGAAGCATGCTCTTCCTACTCATAGTCGCTTCGCTGATGATGATTATGATGATGATTATGACCTCAGACAAAATGGCACATAACCACGGCGGGAAAGTGGCCAAGGTAAATTGTAGATACTGAATATGGTCAACGACTGGTTTATTTAGATAAATACGGGTGTTTAACTAGAATTTGGAAAAAAAAAAACATAAAGGAAAAGAAAGAGCAATCAAGTCTCACCTAGCATAGAAATCTGCCTGTTGTATTGTCGAAAATCACACACACGTAGAAGGCAGCAAACAATGTCGTAAATCGAAACTGGAAAAGTGAGTCGACTTGTCCTGGCTTGTCTTGGCAGTGCGGAAAGGGCGAAGGGCGCGGATGTCCATTTTATATTAGTGTTGCTAGGAGCCTGCGAGGCGAACATAGCTTTCGTAATCGCAGAACCCACGACCACCAACGTTTCGACGTAAAGCTCACCTGGAAACGTTGCGCAGAACGAAAAAAGAAACGCATACACGGAGCGCTGTTTTATAGGACGCAATAGCAACTTTTTTTTTTTTTTTATAAAAAAAAAAAAAAGCCGCGCCTTATACACCGAAAAATGTGGCATGTTTTAAAGCGTATATGCTCAATACTTTTCTTCCCGAAGTGTTTTCAAACGTAAGAATAACGTTATTACCAGTGAGCAACGGCAGTGTACTCTGCCGACTGTCTGAGGCCCGCGTTGCAGCTTGAGTTAAACTCCTCATTCCCCTTCCCCAGTGCAGGGTAGCAAACCGGAAGCTTTCCTGGTTAACCACTCTGCCTTCTCTCTCTTTCTCTCTCTCTCTCTGTAGCCTGAGTATGAAGGGACCGAGAGATGAGGGGCCCAGGCGAAGGCAGACCTTTTATCTCATTCTCGCTTAATACAAAATAAAATCGACACTTGGAAGGAACAGGAAGGAAGGATTGTTGGTTTTAGTCTTTTTTTCTGCAAGCTTTATCAGCGAGCAACATTGCAACATTGCTGCCCAGATGTCAAATCCTGTAGATTCAGAACAACACGGATTTATCTTTTTGCGTTTGTTTTGTAATCAAGGTTTTATAACCGGTGCTGTACCTGATACTTTACTGTCAAAAAAATGTGGGACGCAGGGGCGTGTCTCATTAACAAACGTGGACTTCCCTTAACTTGGGTTGAGCGAGAGAAAGAAGATGGCTACACAGTATGAAGGGACCCTAAACAAGGGGAGAGAGGGTACAGAGAGAAAGAAAAGGGCCTCAACGCGCAAGACGAGCCAGCATTTCGACAAGTGAACGTGTCTTCGTCTGGGCTTTTCACTTCAGTGGCAGATCGCTGCGCTCATTTGGAGGTGGCCATCATAGTTGTCAACAAATAACAGATTATCTTGACTCTACGCATTGCGGCCGTTTTGTAAGAGTGGCAAGGTTTGAAGAGAAAAGTTATACAGGCCGTGGAAATGTCCCCCTAATACTGGCAGAGAACTGTTCCCCTGTGCAAGAAGCGGAAGATGTACTTGTTCGTCTCAGCGTCACGTATCGGATTGTTCCTAAAAACCCACGGGATTTCTAATGGAATTCTGTGTTTGAGAGTTACAATGATAAGCCGGCCAGATTGTTCATTACTATGCTGGTGTTATGCACCTCAGATCTGCAATGAAGATCCTTTCCGCTAGAAGGTCGGTAGAGAAAAGATGTGAAAGTGGAGAGGGAGTTTTGGATCGGGAAGACGCTGCCCGTATGTTGACTAATATCCCACAATGTGTAGGGATAACGTGAATTCAAATGTCATGGCAGACTAATTTTTGAATGAGGAGACCGTATACGTTACGCCTCTTCACGGCGTCGCTTCAGCCACCAGAGGTCTCGCTTTGGGTGTCGTAATATTGCTTTCGCAATAAAAAAAGGAACAAGTAAACTACAAAGAGGTTCCCTGTAAATGACACCTTGTTATCTCCTGCTTGCAATTTAAGCGCTTCTTTTATTCTTTGAACAACAAATGATGTCTCCGGAGATTGTTCCCGGGGCCGCATGCATTCAGCGAACTCTTCGAACAGCCCACACCTATACTTCTCACGAATACCGGTCGAAGCGATAGCGACGGACCAGCTTGCAAGGATTGCCTGGAATCACCTCGGACAAAAAGAAAAGCCGGGAAAGGCCAGGCGTGTGATAAAACGAGACTACGAAGAATGGACTCGGCGGGAGTACAGACTCATAAAACGTGCCAAACTGGCAGGCCGGCGGGAAGATTATGCCACGCGGCACAGTAAGACACGTGAGCTAAAGAAGGAAAAAAAATTAACAGGGCGTGAAAAAAAAAAAAAAAATTGAGCGCGAAGGCGACAGGGTGAAGGCGTGAGACGAAAACAGGGATAAATGTCAAATAAACAAGACGACAGGAATAGGAGGGAGGACAGTGAGAGAAAGGAGGTGTCATCCGGCGATCCTTTTGTCCCGGTAATTGCGAAAGGCCCGCAGAAAAGCTGCTGCCCCGTCGCTTCAGGAAGCAGGCTGGGCAGCCCGTAAAGGAGGATCGCGGGCGAAGGGGGAGTCAGCTGAGCTGTGAGCTGGAGGGAGGTGCCGTGTTCTCACATCGCCGGCGCCAAGAGACGGGAGAGCGGGGGAAGCACGACGGCTCGCATAGGGAGCAAGGCGGGCGCGAAAAATGAGGAGGAGGGGAGAGGCTAGGAGCGGGTTTTTCGCGAAGGCCGAGACAAAAGGTTATTAGAATCGACGATGGCCCCGCACGAGGAACACAGTGCGAGGGAGGAAGAGCCTGAGTGCAAGAAGGAAAAAGAGGAGGGATAGAATTGAGGTGAGGAAAGGTGCGAGGGCAGCCTGGTTGCTAGGGATAGGAGATCCCGACGGAAAGAAAGGAGTGGACGTCGGGAAGGCTGCGGGCAAAAAGGAAGCAATGGAGGCCAGAGGCTTGGAATTGTGACCCCTAGTATAAGAGAACGCCCCCCTCCCCCCCCCCCCCCCCCCTTCCGATAAGCCGCGGGCAAGTGCTGGCCGTCCCGCTGCGAGCTTCCATAGAAGCCGACCCGCCGGAGTTCCCTAACTCCGCTGTAATGAGCCCTCGGGGCGAGAAGCCACGCGCGAGCCGCGGATGCCCCGTCGAGCCAACGTTTTGCCTGAGCTGCAATACACACCAGTGGCACGTGCTGCCTCCTCTTTTTCTCCCTCACCCTCTCGACCTTCTTGCATCAGGTATACTCATCCTTGGTTTTGCTCTGTGGCTTTCAACGGCGTGTGTTGCAACCTGTTCCCTACATCGCATTGGGCTTCGCACGCGTGCTCAACTTCGTGCTAGCGTGTTATTGGGGGGTTAAGCCTTGGGGGTACGGTATAGGGGGCGCCTAACGTATGCACCATGCAACCGCAGTTTATATGTGATCAGATGCCGCCGTGAGCCCATGCATGTGTGCACTCGAGTTACTTACGTAATAGCCGTAGCTTGCACTACGGACGCCACCGTGTTTTGTTGCGTTGCTTAGGTTGTGGCGGACACCGTCCTGGCCGCAAATTGGGCACGGATGCTCTGCGGCAACGAGTTTCAACGTGATTTTTCCTGTACCGGCCTTTCTAATGGCAAATGCAGTGGCCGCGCTGATGGGAAGCCTTTTCTACTCCACCCTTATGCAAATACGTTTCCCAGGCAGCATCTGCGCGAGTGTCGGACACGGGATCAAAGATTGGCTCAGAGGGGATGGATGCAGGGTGGAGGGAAAGTGAAGGCATAGGTGACGCGAAAGGAAATTTAGTTGTATAGCGTGCGCTTTCATTCGATGAGCTTTGGTCACACGAATGAGCTTTTCCGCACAAGGGCCTTCATTACCGTCTGGCGCCCCGGGGCTAGAAATGAGATAAAGAGCGAGAGAGGGGGTCTGAAACGAGGCATTCAACTCTCAGCTGTGCGACGTATGCGCTCCAAAGAAATTTAAGAACTTGTCTTTGTGATCAGAAAGGCATATCATTATCGGCTGTCTGTTTTGATAATGCACCTCAAACCGCTTAATTCGAGCATTCGCTTTATTCGAGCTCATGATTAAATTCTCTTAATTTCACCCATACTATTAAAAACGCTCCTCTACTATCGATCATATCCATACCATCAACCAGGTGATAGAAAAATGATCAGAATATAACCAGCCCTCATACTTAGCATTCATTGATTACGAAAACACATTTTGCTCATGAGAAACATTGGCGGTCATGCAGGCATTGCGAAGTCAGAGTGTAGACGAGCCGTACGTGAAATTGCTGGAAGATTATATATATATATATATATATATATATATATATATATATATATATATATATATATATATATATATATATATATATATATATATATATATATATATATATATACACAAGTGAAAAATTGCTTCATACTGTTTCCAAGTTTATTTGGAGTCGACGTTTCGGCAGGAGCCCTGCCTTTCTCAAGACTCAAGAAAGGCAGGGCTCCTGCCGAAACGTCGACTCCAAATAAACTTGGAAACAGTATGAAGCATTTTTTCACTTGTATGTAACCTCTAGCAACCAAGTACGTCTATTTACTTATGCTATATATATATATATATATATATGCGCCCCGCTGGGGTGGCGCAGTGGTTACGGCGCTCGACTACTGTTCCCAAAGACGCGAGATCGAATCCCGGCCTCGGCGGCAGCTTTTCGATGGAGGCGAAAAGCAAGGCGCCCGTGTGCTGTGCGATGTCAGTGCACGTTAAAGAACCCCAGGTGGTCGATATCTCCGGAGTCCTCCACTACGGCGTCTCTCATAGCCTGAGCTGCTTTGGGACGTTAAACCCCACAAAACAACACATATATATAATGTATAGGTGCTGCACAGCAACCATAGTTCTGCATACGGAAAGTAACGAAATTCCTATAAAGAAAGATGTTGGGCAAGGAGACACGATCTTTCCAGTACTATGCAAAGCTTGCTCAGAAGTATTCAGAGACTTGAAATGAGAGCAGTTAGGGGTAAGGGTGGATGGAGAATAGCTCAGTAATTTGTGATTTGCTGATGACATTGCCTTGCTGAGTAACTCAGGGGATGAACAGCAAAGAATGATTGATTACCTAGGCTGGAAAAGCAGAAAGGTAGGCTTGAAAATCAATATGCAGAAGACTAAGGTAATGTTCAACAGCCTCAGAAAGGAACAGCAGTTTACGTTAGGTAGCGAAGCACTGGAATTACCAAGCGGATATGTCTACTTAGGACAGGTAGTAACCGCAGATCCGGATCACGAAAGAGAAATAACAAGGAGAATAAGATTGGCATGGAGCGCATTTGGCAAGCACTCTCAGATTATGACTAGGAGCTTACCGGTTTCGCTCAAGAGAAAAGTATATAACAGTTGCATCTTACCTGTACTCACCTATGGGGCTGAAACGTGGAGGCTAAAAAAGAGTGTTCTACTTAGGTTGAGGACAACGCAGAGGGCTATGGAACGAAAAATGGGGGATGTAACGTTAGGAGATAGGAGGCGTTCAGACTAAGACTGATAAATAACTCGAGGAAATGGCACTGCAGTGGATATCAAGAAGAAATTGACATGGGCAGGGCATGTAGTGCGAAGAGAGAATAACCGATGGTCGCTTAGGGCAACAAATTGGATTCCGAGGGAAGGAAAGCGTAGCAGGAGGCGGCAGAAAATTATAGGTGGGCGGATGAGAATAAGAAGTTTGTAGGAGTAAAGTGGACGCAGCTAGCACAGGATCGTGTTAATTGGAAGAAAATAGGAGAGGCATTCACCCTGAAGCGGGTATAGTCCGGCTGATGATAATAATGATGATGTCAATATTTTACTAATTTCGACGTGGATGGCAAGGTTAACAGGCCAGAATGCACCGGGTGTCTTCACTAAACGTACTTTTTTTCTTTTTTTTAAATGACCATCTCAGCCGAACGAGTCTAATGTGATCTTCTGAGAGCCGTGTGGAGGATTCTGGAGAAATCTATTTTCGTTCTGCAAAGTTAACGCTACAATTATCTCTTTAATTGTTCGTTTTGAGAATAAAGAGCCGATGCAGAAGTTGTGAGTCGCTTTTAAAAGCCCTGGCCCGCAGAAAAGCGCCATCTACATGAATTACCTTTTTTTACCACTCTTACACAATATGCACTAGCTCCAACGTGATCGAAGTGCTGATTCGTCGTGCGAAGTTGTGTCCCTGAGGACGACATTCGCTCTTGCATTCCAGTGTTGACCTTGATGGGACCTCGCGTACGTACCGGGTGAGAAAAATGCGCCACCAACTGTTGCGTGGCAGCCTTCTTATAGAGGCGTTAAATAAAGTCGTTTAAGTCGTACTTTAGTAAAAAAGATTTCCGTCATCTGATTTCCAACACGATCTAAGAGTTCACATATTGGCATATTAGCACCGGTACCAATAATTAAAAAGTTGGATATAGTTAGCCTTTGTTAAACAGTCAACACTGGATAATGAGAAATATACTGCGGACTCTAAACCCCGCAACTCTCAGCGACCCACGGTTGGTTTCGTGTTGCTAGAAGAGGCCGTCTACGTTAAAAGCTCGGTTGCTTATAGGTGGGATGCTTGGTACAATTGCGAAGGCAAGAAATAATTTTTGTTGCAATACTACTTTAACCTCTCATGTTGCGCTATGTGTCTTGTGGCAATAGTGACTACGTGGCAGATGATTACACCGCTGAATTGCCGTTTCCAACTATAGTCGAAACCTCTCCTGGTAATTCGAACCTTTTTTAAAACCGCTCTTCACCCCTGATCTGAAGCCACCGGTTAAAAATGGTGACTGCATGACCAAGGCTTTGTGTAGGCAGAGATTTGCGCATACGAACGAAGTACCACCTTTTTTCCCTTGTTTTTTGTTTTTTTTAAACAGCTTTTTTATAGAACAATAGGTCCAATCCTACAGGTACAAACTCGAGGACTTCTCGGTTCCGTCATATTGGCCTTGAAGCTGAGCCAAGGTCAATCGTGTGCCTATATAGCCTGTCTAGTGACAAGTCTCGCCCAGTGTGCATGCTATGCGGTAAGCTAGTCCATGCCCACACGAATAACTGACCACATGACCTTGACCTTGAAAGCTGATTGATTATACGTCAGAAATCATGTGAGAGGCGCGCGATGACATCATCTGAACACGCGGTATTAGCAAAACCATGCGACGCAGATCAATCGCTTGTCAAACTTGGTTTTACCGCGTTTAACTGCTGATAATATTTTCCGTCTAACGTCCTTCCTGAGCCTCCTTTTAGAAGTCAGCACGTATCCTGGAGCATTCACTAACGTCACTTAAGGAACCACTCTGCTCCTTACAATTGTAGGACCCACCCTGCCGGGCTGGCGCAGTGGTTACGGCGCTCGACTACTGTGCCCAAGGAAGCGGGTTCGAATCCCGACCCCGGCGGCTGCGTTTCGATGGAGGCGAAACGGTGTGGCGTCCGTGTGCTGTGCGATGTCAGTGCACGTTAAAGAACCCCAGGTGGTCGAAATTTCCGAAGTCCTCCACTACGGCGTCTCTCATAGCCTGAGTCGCTTTGGGACGTTAAATCCCACAAACCAAACCGAACAGTTGTACGACCCACCAAACGAAACAGTTGATGAAGCGTAGGGCCTAAGTTGACGCCATAATATGGAAGAATGAATTTCAGAATGGGAAAATGCGAAAACAAAAAATAAATTCTTTAGCTTCTTTAGATTATTTCCCTGTTTGTGTTGAACGCACTGACCTTTGACGTCCTGCTATTGATCTACGACTGTGTATGTACGTTCTCGATTGCGACAGGCCGGGGTTTCAATTGTTTCAAACTTTTCTTGTTCTTTTATTTATGACCGCACCGCACAAATCAGAATATGAGCACATTCTCCTAATAAGCTCTTACTACTCCCCAACGCTTTCAAAGCTGTCGTTTTTTTTTTTTTTTTCCTCCAGCTTATCACACTTTCATGCGGCATCTTTCTTTCAAATGAGTGCCCTCTACGGATTACGTTCCCGTGGCGTCTCCCGCGACAATTCCTTTTTATCTCCTTCTCCTATCTCGTGTCCTCGATCACTTGCCAACTCCTCTTAAACGGTAATTTAACATCATTCTGGCAGATCCTTCATCCCACCTTAAAAAATGGTATCGACATGCGTGCTATATGCGTATGTCATAACCCTCGTTTTGCTAACTGCAAAAAGTTAATTTAAGGATAAATAATTGTTACAATTAATAAAACACCCTAAAAAGATAGCAGCTTCACTTTCGTAAACGTCTGTCATTTAAACATACTTCATCATACAGGCGGAATTTACATTATAAGCTGTTGAAGACTTGGCCTAGATTGCTTTGCCTAGTTTTTTACTGTATTTACTGCATTTAATTTTCTGTACTATATTTAATTTGTCAAAAATACTTTGCGTTAAGTAAAAAAAAATGCAGATTTTTTTTTCTCGAAGGCAATTTCCTCAGGATGTTAAAGCCCACCGTGATGGTTCTGTGGTTAGGGCGTCACACTGTTGAGCCCGACGCGCGGGTTCCATTCTAACCACGACGGCCAATTATCGATGGAGATGAAACGCAAGGAGCCTATGTAATATATGATGACAGCGTACGTCAACCATGGCGGTAGTATCATGGTGGTTTCGGAGGCCCCCTATACGGCTTCCCTTGTAGCCTATGACGTTTAGGCACCCTGAACCCCTTTTAACGTTCTGTATGCCACCACTCAAGGCAATTAACATCGCATTTAAGGAATAGGCACCAGTATGTTTACCTCAGCTGCTTTTCTCCGTACAAAATACAGACAACATCAGGGGCAGATTAGAGTAGCGTTCCCACTCGTTTTGATTCACCACTTATGACAACAACACAGCATGTATGGATCCAGAAATGAATTGCATGATTAGAGATACATGTCAGACCAATGCAAATGATAAACGAAATAGCTAACCCCCCGATTGCACGATTAGTGAAGTGCTGATGCATTGAAAAGTAAAAGCGTCCAAGAAAAGGTGTGTTTATTCGTCTAAAAAGCAAAATCTATTTTATTGCTCTACATTTTCTGTTAGGTTAGTGACAAAAATACATTGTAAATATTTTCTAAACCCTTAAAGTTATTCGCAATGAAAACTTTGCATGAAATGATCAGAACACCAGGGTTCCAAATATCAAGTGTTGTGGAGCTTACAAGGACTGCATCTGAATGCTGATGTTCTTTTTAATACATTTTTCATTCACCCAATGATTGGCCTTGTTTTTTTTGTTTGTATTTTTTTCCCAGTAAATACGACTGGTGTAAGTTAATGTAAAACTTTTAAATAGAGGAAAAGAGTGGCGCGACACACTTTCAATAATGAACGGGATTGAGCGTTTATTACAGTTGTTGGGAAGTGTAAAAAGCATCGTTAAGTATTCATACCGCTCGCGTAATGCTCATTAGTGCGACCTCAAAAGGATCGTGAACTTCCTGAAGCTTTAGCTTTTTCACGAAGAAAACACATTCATACACATAGTTGAGAAATTGCTAATGTAGACCACGGCCGGTCTCGAGGGAGAGAGCGCGCGCTTGAAACGCGCTCTCCCTCGAGACCGGCCGTGTGTAGACACATAAAGGCCGAGCGATTAGGGAAAACGGCGAAACTGAAACAGAAACAAAGTTAGTTTTCTTACAGACGCAGCATACGCACAGAAAAGACATAAAAGTACAGATAACATTTTTGTTTCTTCTCCAGTTTAGGCTTACTCTCATCAACGTCCCTCTGTGTCGCTTTGAATGCTCTTCTTAAACGGTGCAGTCTTTTATTGCGCTCTGCCTTCATTTCAAAATATTTTATGTGATTCTGCTTCGAATGAGATTCATGTGCGCATATATCATTGTTCTAGGATGCGTGCTTTTATGCTGTTTTCATGCATCTCTCCTATGTAAAGTCCAGTTGTGCTTTTTAAGATATTTTCGTCAATAAATTAAGATACGATTTCGTGGAATACATTAACGCGAAAATTTTCAAACATGGTCCTTATTTGTCATAATTGGTAGGGCTCTTAAGCCTTCTCTCATGTACACTTGTTCCTGCATATGTATTTTTCGCATGTGCCACGATGCGTGTAGTGATTAGAAATTCTTTTTAATTTCTTGATAGGATATCAAAATATTAAAACGTCGCCCGGATTTATGTTTATTTTTTGTCACGCGCTCAATTGTCGGCCTCTGTCAAATGAGCATATATTCTGGAAAGGCTTTGAATATTTGAACCTTTTTGCTTAGGCTATATGTTCTAGCCTGAGAAGATTATTATATTGTTATTATCATTATAATGTCATGGCCCATTCTCTCAATATACTTGTCGTAACTTCTGTCGTTATGAGTTAAGCTTCATGAGATACTGTTTATTTTTTAGGCAACTCTAGCATCCATGTTGGCAACAATGGTTTAAGCATATGATTTATAGCCAAACTTTATAGCCTTCGAATGTTTTTCCTGCGTTTGCTTGAATAATTAACCCTCCCTTAGAAAGCCAGTAGGCTGTTGGTTGGTTGGTTCATAGGAAGGGAAAGGCGCAGTATCTGTCACACTTGCTCTGTGGACACCTTAACCGCGCCGTAAGGGAAGGGATGAAGGTGGGAGTGAAAGTGGATAGAGAGAAAGGGGAGCCGTAGTGGAGGGCTACGGAGTAATTTCGACCACCTGGGGATCTTTAACGTGCGCTGACATCGCACGTTTATTTCTGAAAATAATTGTCAAGCAACTGTCGAATATTGTAAGAGACCTTTATGAACTTATTGGTAAAAATGGCTCAAGCTCCCAAAGAATACCAAATTCTGCCCCTGAAGATTCTCCACCAATCATAGGAGTCATTGATAGTGCTAAAAAAAAAAAGCTATGGGATGTGTTCCTGCAAACGATCATTGCGAAAAATATATTGGATATATTGACTGTTATGATGGAGTTTTAAAACACATGAAAAAATTACTCTCAAATCTCTTTGCCAAAATTTGCCCAATATTTATGGCTATGCCCCTCTCAGACTCACATACTGCAGCGGTCTTCTTTCACTAAACTACACGGCTTTGTCTGAAATGACACCAGAATTACCCATTTTATGACAGCTGTTCCTGTTGATTTGCAGTGTATAGTAAATATAAAAAAGCTCCCTGGCCGACTGTAAACCAAACTTGCAACTGTCCATGGAAGCTAGGGAGCTACGATTGAATTTCAAAGCTAGGAGCTAAACCTTAAATAATTCAAAAATGCGTATAAGATCAAAATAAGTTCACAAAATGAAGTGACGATTATAAGCAGTGATGACTAGGCAGTGTTACGAACTCTCAGTAGAGGAGGAATGGTTTGGTTTGTGCGGTTTAGCGTCCCAAAGCGACTCAGGCTATGAGAGACGCCGTAGTAGAGGTTGGTTGGTTCATAGGAAGGGAAAGGCGCAGTATCTGTCACACTTGCTCTGTGGACACTTGAACCGCGCCGTAAGGGAAGGGATGAAGGTGGGAGTGAAAGTGGATAGAGAGAAAGGGAAGCCGTAGTGGAGGGCTACGGAGTAATTTCGACCACCTGGGGATCTTTAACGTGCGCTGACATCGCACAGCACACGGACGCCACTTCGTTTCGCCTCCACCGAAACGCAGCCGCCGTGGTCGGGTTCGAACCCGGGAACTCCGGCACAGTAGTCGGGCGTCTTACCACTGCACCACCCCGGCGGGGCAATGCAGTGGTAAGACGCCCGACTACTGTGCCGGAGTACTCCGGAAATTTTGACCACCTGGGGTTCTTTAACGTGCACTGACATCGCACAGCACATGGGCGCCTTTCTTTTCGCCGCTATCGAAAAGCGGCCGCCGAGGCCGGGATTCGATCCCGCGTCCTTGGGAACCGTAGTCGAACGCCGTAACCACTGCGCCATCCCGGCGGGGAAAGGAGGAATGACTTACGCGCTACTCCGCTTTATCGGCGTAGTGTTTCGCCCTAAAAGCTTCAACTCAACAAAATTACATTGTTTTTGTCTCAAAAATGAACAATTTAGAGAGAGAGAGAAAAAAACGTGCGTGCTGTACAATACCAATGTTTCTTAAAAAGAAATCTGGAGCTCGAAACAGATCCGAAACATTACCTTGCAACGTCCCCATAAGCAGGCGGAGGAAAAAATGTGGTGGGAATATCACAACGCGACTGCGTCGTTAACCAAACGACCTCGGTTTCCACGAGTCGCAGAAGCTTTCTTAGACACGTGCTAGAAGGCAAAAATAAACCAACAAAACCGTTGCATTCAGAACGGCGCTTCCAGCCCCAAGCAAAGCCAGTCTTGCACCGACCACTGGTCATGAACAGGCAGCATGACAACTTTCTCACCTGTCACGAGGCCAACCTCCGGCGGTGCTTCAGTATCACCTCGCCCGAGGGACGCGCAAAGCGTCCAAATGCAACAAACAGCACGCGGTCTCCGTGTGCGATGGCTGCAGGGTCCGTCCATTTCCGGCGTCTGCAAGGGCGAGGGAAAACATTTCCGCCGCACACACGTCCGCGCGCGTGCTGGAGCACTCCCACTTGTCGTCGAGGGCGGCGGGAGAGGAGCGCACGGGAAAAGGTGAGGTCAGCGAACAGCGCCAAAAGCTGGGCGACGAATGACGACGAGCTTGAGGAGGATGATAGAGGAAGAGGAGAAAGGGGAACCCGTTACAAGTCCAACGAGGGGAGCATACGCACGGGCGCTGCCTCCCCAAGCTCCCGCCACGGGTGCTCGCGGTTGCCATGGCGACTGGCTCCTAGCTGTCCTGTCGAGACGAGCCGTATGCGCTGCCGCTCGGTGGCCGCGACTTTCGGCGACGACGCTGGAGATCTGTAGAGCCCTCTCACTCTGGCTGCCTGCGAGTGACATAAGGGACGAGGGGAGCAGAAACTACTTGTACGACGGGTAAAGAATTATAAGCACCGGGTCTCTGATTTTGAACTGGCTGCTGTCTCAATTACTCTCTTTAATCAATGTATGCGCAAGGTCCGCAAGAAATATATTCCTGATAATCGTGGTTTGACTCGCCAGCGAGTTTATCCCTGCTAAGTACGGCAATGCCCGTGAGACGCCCTTCGTGTCGGAGGAGTTTGACCGATACTGCGTATAAAGCAAACAGTTCCCTACCGAAATGGTGTGATGAAAAGGACAGACCGCAAAGCAGCCCCTAATCTTCTATGGGAATTGGGAAACAATTAGATTGCCTCGAAATCCTTCATGAATTTAAGCCCATATTTCGGATATAGTTGGAGGTAGGGATACAGCTCTCTGCTGACTTGGTATGAAGTGGTGTTATAGTTTATAGCTTTAGAATGTTACTTGTCGAGCGATACCAATTAATTGGTAGCGGTGGATCTAGGTTTTAAGGAAATCAAATAACGGCAGATTTCTGCAACGGTAGCTCAACGGCGAATAAAAGTTACATCAAATATTTTATCGAGAGATTAGCTGGACGCAATGAGCCCCGTACAAAAGTTCACAGAGAGGAAGAAGAAGAAAAGAACACACCTGTCCATTGTGAATCTACATCACCGGCCACGCAGAAGATGAGGAATGAATGGACCGATGAGTCCATGGTAAATAATATAAACAGATTTTTTTTTTTACCCTTTACAAATTTGTAGTTTAAGATGCCATACACACATCTGTGTGGTTTGTGCACGTGACTTTTACAGCAAGGCGGACATCATGTACGTGATTCAGCCTGATGATTCGATGAATTATTGACTCAAATTACCTATGGATCTTTACTTTTGATTTTAACGGGAAATATGTTTTGGGGAAAAACAAAAACCACCGACAGCAAGGGTGAGCCGAATTTTTAAACTGTCTCATTCAACCGCGGCGTTCGAATTATCGAGCGTCAAAAATACGTATTTGACAGCTGTTTTAGTTGGTTTTCTGGCAATGCTGAAGCACAAAATCGCGGTTTGTTGCATTAGCTAAGCATCACATAGAGGCGCCGTTTGTGCATTTTATAATTCTGAAGAAGTTAACGAAGTTTTCGCGACATTAACGACGTCCTTTACAACAATGCAGTGCGGAAAAGCCAACTCAATAGGCTTTGAAATCCGAATATTTGAAATTCAATATTTTGAACCGCACTGCTGTCAAAAACAATTGGAAAACAGGTCACACCTTTCATGTTTAATTTACCAATGTAACGTCGCCCCTTGAATTAAAAACATAAACGTTGATTGATTAATTTAATTAATAGGTTACTAATCATCAAGTTCTTTCACGTGCATAATGATACGTCTCTGTGCATGGTTCGTGTACATTATAATAGTGTACACAAACCCTAGAGACGTATTTCTTATAGGTTTTGAACACCTTGATAAATGGTTAAAAATAATCACCCTGTACAAGAACCGTTCAGTAGCTGTAGTATATGCCAGTGGGGCGAAAAAATAGGACAAGTGCAACGTATGCAAACAAAAATTGCCTGAGAATGATTCTGCAACCACTGAGAACATGCTCAAATTCAGGGGATCAATCACCACGAGCGATCCGGAAAAAAGATAATATAAAGAGGTGGCCTAAACAATTATTCTAAATAATGCTATGCTTACCACAGGGTAAAGCAACATTCCGTGACAGCTGCTTTACATCTGGAACGCAAACAGTCGCTAGTTAAAAACGCCCCTCGCAGATCAAGGCGACAGTCGAGGGTAATGACAGGCCATTGTGACACCGTGATAGACATCTAGAAGTACAGAAAAACTGTAACCAAACAGTTTTTTTTTTTTTTTTCGTAATCGTTTGTGAAATGCCTTTACGGGTTTTGAGGCTTTCGCATGTCTTTCTTGCCGAGCAGGTACAGCTGAAGTCTTGATGCTGACGTCATTTTCGCAGGGTCAGTTTCGCAGCACGCATCTCACGGTCTTCATGTCGCATCTTAATTGTTTGCTGCCGATTTTTCAGCTCGCATGGCAGGGCCTTGAAGCCAACGTATTCGGCTGCGCAAATTGAGCCTTTAAAAAAGTCTACAATCATCATCATCATTTTAGTTTCTAGCCATAAGGCTCTCTTTTAAACTAAAATTGAATGAACAGTGAATTAATGAGTGCGCTCCAGAAGGTCAAGAACATTATTTGCGTCAGAAGCTCACCTTGCATTTGCTCGGGTAGTGGACTTGTCCTCATTTGGATAGCTTACCAGAGACGGCAGGACGCCCACTTCACGACAGCTGCCTGGGAGGTGACATCTGTGGCCCTTCGTCGCAATTCTGGTAGTTCGCCTCTCAGCAACAATCTGTGGCTCGAGTCCTGCAAGAGTAAGAAGAGTAAACAAAGAAGGGTTAAAAATATAGATGACGTATATGTCACGAAGAAACCGAGCAAATACATGTGATGAAACATAACAGCTATGGAATCAACAATACTGAGAATATATTAAAGTGAAGGTGCAGTTACATGTACCCGAAAACATGCTGTCACGAAATTGTAATGACGAGAACAGCCATACTCGACATTCAAGCCTATTCCAGCTACAAAAGAACGAATCACGATGGTGGTGATAGCAGGAAATTTAAACGCTCGTTGGCCGCCGGCCCGAGAACAGTCATCGCTGTTGGCTGCATTTTTTGTAACGGTAGCGGATAACTTGCACGACCAAGTGGGCCCATAACACCAGTGACAACAGTCTCGGCCGCCGGATAGAACAGCCGCTTGTGGTCAAGATTTTTCGAATACGCTTTGGTCGCTTCAGAAATAAACAAGCAAACAAAGAAACAAACACACAAGAAACTGAGGGTACATATAAGCCCCGCCATTAGGGGGGGGGGGAGGCGATAACGTTAATGGCTCCCGTTTACGGTAACTCTTGCAGACCTCCGTTTGCTTACATGTACAGTATCGTTAACGCTTAACTAGAACGTGGTCGCAGTCTTCAAAACGCCTTTGCGTTCGATTACGCGTCCCTGTGTGTTTCACGTTAGGGGCGTCCCGTGATTTCGTCAACATGGCGCCTACACATTGAGTGAAAAACCACCCGACAGAGATATGAAATCTCGCTTTGGACATGTGCGGGCATGCCCGCGTGGCCTTGGAAGTGTATACATCTAACTCGGTATTCAAGGGTACTGAAGGGCTGGACTCCGATTTCAGTCTAAATGTATATTCAAGGGTGAGGAAGGAGTTGATTTTGATTTCACCCTCTGAACTCAAAGGCGAAGCCTGAATTGTCTCGGCTATATCATGTTGTCTTGTGGCTTCACACAACCCGACAGAGACTGCATGGCCATCTTAACTGCCAACACCTGCCAGGTCGAGCCACGTGCCCTTGAGTTTAATGCAAAAGCATTCTTTGGCTCATGCGTGGCGCGGACAGAACCTGTCATCTAAACCTGTCATCAGAGCGTGTCCGCATGCACAAACTAACACTTAAGAAAAAAAAAAACTTGTCACCGTCAGGAATAAAAATGAAGAGACCACTACACGAAACACCGCAGCAGATCACGCCTCGTGTAAAACTGCAACACACTTTGGCGCTGTGTAGTAAACATCGTAGTCTTTGTCAAGTTCCTTCTGCGCCGCTTCTTTGTTTAGTATATGTAAATGCACGCCCCTACACATACGCCATGAGAGGAGTGCGGCCGAAATCCACTAGCGTAATGTCGGGCGATTCCACCTGGTGGCGTGACGAAACTCACAATGCTTTCGCATTACTTCACCTAAGCAGACTTAAATGCACCCCTGCAATTTTTTCGCGCCTAGCCCCAACGGCACAATTTCTGGATAATGTGACCTTTAACGACGTCGTATTGAAAAGTGCTAAATGTGCTTTTTTTTTTGCAGCAATAGACAAAGAACACAAAGAATAAATATAAAAATGCTTCCTGTCAGCATATAGGGTGTTTTTGTTTTCTTCCAACCTGCAGTTGTTGTTTCAAAGACATTAAAAATATCAGTGCAGTCATGCGCTGATATTCGCGGCAAGGTGATCATCACGTAGGCTGATAAAGCCACGCACAAAAAAAAAAAAGCAATTCCCTGAAAAATTTCGGTGTGATTTCTTTCATATGGTTTAACATCCCAAACCAATGGGCTACAAGGGATGCCGTAGTGGTGGGCTCAAGAAGTTTCGGCCACCTGGGTTTTTAACGAGCACTGGCATCCCACGTTATATGTCAGTCTTGCTATTTGCGTCCGTCTAAAAGCGGCCGCCGTGGTCTGGTTAAAATCTGCAGCGTCCTTTAGGAATCAGCAGTGGAGCGTCATAACCGTCGAGCAACCGCGGCGGGTCTGGTGGAATTTTATACTCATTGTAATGTTTTCTTTTATTAAGTTAAATTATATTACGAAATAGAAAATCTTTAACATTGCAGATGATTTCAGCTTTTAATATTTCTGAATCAGATAAAAGAAAGGAAATCATGCATGTGCATGAGAAAATTCTATATCGAAATCAATACCATCAGTATACACGCACAGACATGCGTACACACCTTATAAGTGAGTCAATGTCAGAAATTGATGGGATGAGATGTGCACAAACTCTCCAGCAAAAAAACTTAATTCACACGTTCAAAGCAGCGCCTGTGAGCACAATCCTAGCTACTATGTCGAATACAAGGGCTAAATAGTTCAAAAACGATCTTTTTTATTGCGGTAAAATCACTTTGTCATTCGCTCAATCACTTCCCCGGTCACCGTCGTGTAAACAAAACGTTACCTGAACACGTAACAATAATGCTGCTCACCACACTGCACTGCTACCCATCTTACCAATTGTCGCACAAAGAAACCAAAACGTAAGGGGAGTAGCCTACTCGCAAACAATCGCTGCTTGAACAAAGCCCGGAAATGCATTGTAAAAAAACTTGGTAAACAGACTATCACAAACTATCCATTTTACGGACAGCGCAGACGCCGTCCCTCCCTGTGTCCCAGGCTATCGACACGTGGAGCCTGCGGGAGGAACGTTTTTAGTCGTCTGCTATGCCCTCCTCGACTTCAGCCAAACTTCACAACCGCCGACAGGACAAAATTCGCCCATCGGGCTTCAAAGGGCCACTCTCGCTATTCGACGAGTCGCACGTCTCGCTAAGAGCCTGTTCGCGTTCGGCGCAGGTTGACCGCGCGCACACGCAGCGGCCTTGCCGAGCATTTCTAGCCGCTCTCAGCGGAGCTCGACTACTGTTTGCCTTTGGGCGAAGCTCGCGTGCATTATTGATGAGCTGCGAAGAGAGCGGTCCGCGTTTCAGTCTGGTATCAAGAGGGTGGGGACTCCTCTTGAAAGGACGCGGAGCTCGACCGAAAAAGGCCAGGGAAAAACAACACAGAAAAAGAGCATTTGGTTGGGCAGGGGAGAACTGCCTTTGAAAATTGGAAGAGGGAGTTAAAGTGCGGCCAGGGATTGCCGATGTTCCGAGAAATGTCGCAAGCGGAGCACAACGAGAAGAAACGCCCCGCATTCCATACAGCATCCCTTCCCTATATCCCCAATTTTCTACGCAAACCTTTGTCTCCGGTGAACCGGCTGAATGCATTGCTGAGAGTACGGTGGCTTTAGGATGTGTCCTTATTAAAAGTTTCAGGCTGCACCGTCTCCGCAAATTCCCGACCTTTAGGCACGATCCGTAAACATATTGTTACGGACGACATCAAGGAAGAAGAAGCGGGCAGTGGCGCGCGGACAGGAGCGCTCGCGCTAGGCCCGGCAACATTTTCATTAAACGTCATCTCACTGTCATCGACCATCTCTCTGTCCTCTGTTCTCCTGTTTTCATCGGCTTGCCGTATCGTAACATTTGGTGGAGGTGCTGGGTAATTCATCATCACCGCCCCATCCTGGTCCGGAGCATCAGCGCCCTGTGACTTCTTGCGCCGTCGGCGAAAGGTTAGGAGGCACTGCATGGCTGTTCTCCAGCCTGCCGGACCCAGCAAGACCTTGCCGTTCCTCCGCCCCCCCCCCCCCCCCCCCGCGCCCCGACCACTAGACACGACGAAGGAGAGACTGACCCGAGACTCCACACATGACCACAAGACACAAGGAGAGACCCGAATGACCTAATGTGACCCCACTGACCTGATGTGCCTACCAAGGACCCTACGACCCATGACACCGCTACACTTCAAGACATTCTCCCCTGCCTATGCCATGCGGTGCGTGCCTTGGCCTCAGCCATCGAGTCGTGGCAACGTGTGGCCCGAGAGTGTCCTGCCAAGGTTCATCGCGAATCATCGTGCCGGCAAGCCATTCTATTCTTCCTCTTCTTTTTCAAGCATCTAGACACGCCCATCATCATGCCATGGTATCATCAACATCGTGCACTTCTTCGACCACGATCGGGACGATCGCTCGGTGGCCCCGGGCCATGTTACGGACGACATCAAGGAAGAAGAAGCGGGCAGTGGCGAAGAAGCGGGCAGTGGCAGTGGCGAAGGAAGAAGAAGCGGGCAGAGTGTATGCACTGGATTCGAGGTAGCCTGCGAGCTGCCAGGGTCAGTAATCACGTGATTTGTTCTACTGTCTCCAAAGACATTATCCATGCTTCTGACCGAATACCAGATGAACATGGCGTGCTTATATTCAATTTACAGAGTCATATAATAGGATTGTAGCCTTTGGATTTCGCCCTTTTTAGAACATCTTTTTTATGTTTGTATGCAGTGACAAGCATAATCCGCCGGTTTTGTTAAAATTGTGAACATAAATACCAGTTTCTAATGTCAGCTGCTACTCGAAGAATAACATGGCAAAAGAAATGATGACGAGAACCTGATAGTAGTTCCTTGGCACGGGAAAAATCACTTTAAAGCATACCCAAGCTCAAATTTAGATTTTACTTGCGGATCGCGAAACGACTGACCATGGGGAGATCTCTAGCAAATTTGTCTCATATGGTGAGATCAGGTTTCTACGTCCCGTCCATCAAATCGCACTACGAATTAGACAGGATGAACAAAATATTAATTGAATTTATAGCATTATACGCGAGGATTAATAACAAGAATATGTGTACCACCAAATGCGTTACATTTAGATGAAAATTTAAGACAACCCCGCCGGGGTGGCGCAGTGGTTACGGCGCTTGACTACTGTTCCCAAGGACGCGGGATCGAATCCCGGCCTCGGCGGCCGCTTTTCGATGGAGGCGAAAAGCAAGGCATCCGTGTGCTGTGCGATGTCAGCGCACGTTAAAGAACCCCAGGTGGTCGAAATTTCCGGAGTCCTCCACTACGGCGTCTCTCATAGCCTGAGTTGCTCTGGGACGTTAAACTCCACAAACCAACCAACCAAAATTTAAGACAAAAATAAGTTCGTGGCGAGAGACCAATTTACTCAGCATCTCACATCAGGAAGCCAAACTATGAAACTTGTTACTATAAAACAGAAGCACAGTAAAAGCTATAGCAAACAGTGAGTCATCACCAGCAAAAAGCTTTGGAGAGGTAATTGTGTAAATTAGTCTTAAATCTACACGTTGAGTAAAGCACTGAATCAATATGGACCCTTTCGTAGTCGAGGCACGGAGTTACCAGGCACCTCGCGAGCGGTTATTCAGAGGCGCTAGAGAAAAATGCGCGACCGACCATTGTTGCTGACATCATTCTTTATCATTGAGCGCATGGTTCTCTATCGTTGAGCGCATGGTGCAACTAGTGCAATAAATGCAACTCTAAAAATAACAAATAGAGCAATCGCCTGACCCGACTTTGGTATGAATTGGGAGGTTTGAGGCTTCAGTCGATCAGAATAATGTGTATGGTTTATGGTGTGGTGCGGTGTGGTGTGGTGCACTGTGGTGTGGTACGGTGTGGTGTGAAGTGAAGTGGTGTGGTACGGTTTGGTGTGAAGTGAAGTGGTGTGGTGCGGTGTGGTGTGGTGTGGTGCGATGTGCTGTGGTGTGGTGTATATAGTGGTGTGGGGATGGGTGTGGTGTCTTGTGGTGTGGCAGAGTGTGGTGTGGTATATCATGGCACAATTTGGTAGGTATGATATGCGGTTTTATATGGTCGCTGGAACTCTGAAAGGTTTGCAAAAATCATGCGAGATGTTGTAGCGAAGGGATCTGGATTAATTTTCAATATGATATAGCATCTTAGCTAACACGCACGTTTTCCGAGAACTCGAATGGAATCTTTAAGCTCAATTCAGATGCGCATCATGCTTAAAAGGCAAAATCTAATAATGTATGCGACACGTCGCAATTGGGCCCCGATCGCAGAAAGGCGTAGCACTATTTTCGCAGCACAACAACGGGAAAGGCGTCGAAGCAGACGACGAGGGAAAGAGCTTGAGGGAAGCAGTAGTAAAAATACAGGGTGACGCCAAAGTAGCAGAAAAAAAAAATACGGGATGAAGAGGCATCTGACGAGACAATTCTATCGGCGAATTTCACAGTAACACATCTGCTTGTTTACGCTGCCCGAGGATGATTTCGCAGTCTTGAGCTTCTGACAGTAAAATTGCCCATAACGACTGACTGAGACGCAGCGCACTTCAAAGTCGAGTCTGCTGGATTAGCTCTAATCCCTAACCCCTCGTGTCGTAAACACGCCGCTGTGGACTCCGACATGTCCCGAGGCAAGATGCTTCGGTTGTTTACCCGTTCCTACGACGAGCAGGACGAGCTAAATATGGCGAAATCCCTTTCGTATATGAAACTTACTCTGACTGGCACTGCAACTCGTCGCAAGCCCACAAATCTGGGCAAGGGCTTATATCTTGGGCTGCTCCCGATCCATGCTGTTTAAGGCTGGGAATGTACAAAATAATCGTGGGTACTATGAACGTTTGGCATACATTTTTTTTTTAATTATATCGCAGTTAGAGCTACTGTTGATGCCAGTGCGCGGAGTACTTCGTAAGTCAGAAGTTGAAGCGCTTAGCAATAGCAGGTCGATCATCGCCAGCATGTTTGCACAAAATCGTGCTGTACTATTTAGTCTTTTCTAAATTACTAATAAAATTATGCACATTGAGTTAAGCCTTTTCCCCTCATGAAGTCCATAAATGGCTCTAGTTGGGGTTTTGAATTATTTCTTTCCTCCGAATTTTTCCTTTGTCGCTTTGGTCTATTTCCTGCTTTCAGCTGGGAAACTTCCTACGTTACCGTCCGCTACAGAAGAACATAACCTCCGAATATCAGGAAGCAAGCGACTCTGCTCGACAGACTGCCTCCTGGTGCCATATGTGATGATCATCAGCTCGCCACTTTGATGAACAGCTGCGCTGAATTCATGCTGATTCGTTGATTTAATGTCGAAGGCACGGGTTTTGCGTTCAGTTGAGCAGCGTGGTGTGAAAAACAGCTGAAATCGCCAAGCGCAGAGATGCGTTTAAATGCAATGACACGCGGCTTAGTAAAGGGTAAATAAAACGCAGTACTTCGTGTCAAGTCTAGGCCATCTTGCTCTCGCATTTGCGCTGCTAAAGCCAAAGCCCTTTCGCGGAACAAAAATTTTGTTCTCCTTCACTATTATCCAGCTCGTCGCATTGCTGTTCCTCGCATACTCGCATAATTCAAATGTTCTGTGCTTTCTATACAGCGCCAAGAAGAGAGCTCTACTCGCGTACATTAACGTCATTGTAAGGATAAAAGCACGCAAGGCAAAGATGTCACCTTCTCAACCTTTCGCATCGTACGGCTCAGCAGAGACAGGTAAACTAAGGTTCTTGCATGGAATCAGAATAAGGATAGGAGAAGAACGAGATGCGACAAAGACGACGTTGAAAGGCCAACAAAAACTAAACGCACAACAGGGCGGGGAGAGAGAGGTATAGTGGTAGAAGAGAGCGAGGAAAGGCACAAAACTAAATTACCAGCGCACACAGACGAGGCAACCAGCACGAGATATAGAAAAATGAAAAAGTAGACGCGCCGTTTCAAAAAACGGCTCTGAAAGGAATCAGCCCACGAAGGGAAGGAAGCGGGGAGGAAGACACAGCCGGCGTCGCGTAAGCATATGAAACGCGAAACGAGAAAATACTTGAAACTCTAATTTGTGCTCCGACCGAGAGTGCAGGATGTGAAAGGGGAAGAAAGAATAGAACGAGCAGTGGAGTGAGAAGACGAGAATGAACCGATATCACCCAGTGCAAGGACGAGACTAGAAGCCAATTAGAGAGCGCGCTCAGCAGAGAAGCAGCGAATGCTCTGCACTATAGAAAGCAAAGTTTTTTATTCTGTAATTATTACTACCTTGTCGATCTTCGCGTCCCTTAGCGAGGTACGCAAGGCAACCCCTGGCGGCTTGTCGAAGCGAAAACTCACCGGCGAAAATAGAAGACGAGGTATGGTTCGGGGAGATATACAAGAAAGTTAGGAAAACGGGAACTATAGGAACAATAACGTGTTGAAAGAAACCGAGGGAAGGATTTGCCTGAAGAACAGTGGCGTATTTGTTTCACATACCTCAGCGTGTTTATGTCAGTGAGTTTGTATGTTTGCGTATGCCTTTGTGTGCTGAGTAGCAACGGGGCGTCATTCGGCGTCACGCAGGCAAAGCCGGTTCGGGAGGAAAGGTAGGATGAAGACGGAACACGACGAATGGGGGAGCTGGCTGGGCGAGGAGAAGGGGAGAGGTAACCAACCTGGGAGCCTGCGTTGTAAGCATGAGGAGCAAACAAGAGCACCCTTCGCTGGCGCCAAATCGGAATAGGTAGCGCGGAATTTTCAATAAGGGCACTGCAACGTCGCTGAAACATTTTCTTTTTATTCTGTTTTCCATTCCCCTTATCCCGAGTTAAGGTCAAAAGGGAAAAGGTAGGAGGGTGGCGACGCTTAGCGACCGGCTCTATGCGCACAATAGCGGGAAATAGAAAGAGCACTGAAGCAAATGGGTTGGAGGGGGAGTGGGGAGGAGGTGAAAAGGAGTGAGAGGAAGGTCGGGATCGAAAGATAGAAATAACAAAACATGTCGAATATCGAAGTAAAGATGACAATATTCGATCGACGGAACGTTTCCAGGAAGTATTCGTTCAGATGCAGTGCAGGTACGAAGTACAAAAACAAGAACTGTAGTGATGTAAAGACAGCAAGTCCAATGTTTCATATGCAGTACGACCGCAAGCCGATGACGTCGCTGCGAGGAACGCACTCTGCGTGCTTCCGATCGGTCACAATAATAGCGCTAGACATTTCTTTTGCATTTTTTATGTTCCATGGAATGCAATCGGCAACGCATCGTTTTTTTAGTGTGTCATTGTCAGTCTCGGAAATATAAAACAGTTTGCAGGAAAATGCAAATGAGCGGCGAAAACTTTGACCCATTGCAAAGTGTATTTGCTCAAATATGGAGTTGTGAAACGTCGTTCCTTCCCCTCCCCCCTTTCCCGTTTTCATTCCCTCCTCCATCCTGTTTAAATAGTGCGCGGGGTTCTTCAGTTATAGCTAGAAAGACGCTAAATATTTTTTGCGCTATTTGACACAGCACTCCAAAGCAGCCTTGCTATTAAGTTTTATTACCGAGACTATGAAAAGGGAAACACTGATAGCCGCAAAATGCAGGAAATAACATTGTAGATCTGCGCTGTGTTGTCTGCAGGCTTGTCTGTATGTTTAACAGTGACGTATAAATAGGAATAAGAAAGGCTTATACGATCAAAACGAGTTTCTGCGCATTCCGAGGGGAGGGGGGGGGGGTGGAAGTAGTGATAGGCTTCGAAACCTTTATGACCGCCTGCAGTAGTGCAGACGGACAGCACAGTAAATATATAGGTCATTTTTTGTAATTTTTACTTAAATGTGGCCTCTGGGGCCAAATGGAACCGACGACCTGACGATTAGCAGCCGAACGCCTTAAACCTGGACGCACGTACGAGCCCAGAATGTCGCCTGCTGGCTCAGAAATGTGAGTTTGCTGCATTTCGATGGAGGTGAAACGAAGTGGCGTCCGTGTGCTGTGCAATGTCAGCGCCCGTTAAAGATCTCCAGGTGGTCGAAATTACTCCGTAGCCCTCCACTACGGCTCCCCTTTCTCTCTTCCCACTTTCAATCCCACCTTCCTCCCTTTCCTTACGGCGCGGTGCAGGTGTCCACAGAGCAAGTGTGGCAGATACTGCGCCTTTCCGTTCCTGTGAACCAATTATTGTTATTATTATTATTATTATTATTATTATTATTATTATTATTATTATTATTATTGCCTCAGTTTGTGGAGAACAATTCGCAACAGCACGCAGTAGAAGTAAAATATGCGCATGTGATATTAGGTAAGCCAAACGTTTTCAAGTAAAAAAAAAATCACATCAAAACTGGCATGCAGTGGCTGTGGCTTGGTTCGGTTCGGTTTATGGGGTTTAACGACCAAAAGCGGCTCAGGCTATGAGCGATGCCTTAGTGGAGGGCTCCGGAAACTTCGACAACCCGGGGTTCTTCAGGTCTCCGGAAATTCCGGAGGGCTCCGGGAGAACAACCTGGGATTCTTCAACATGTACTGATATAGCACACACAGCACATGGATGCCTCGCTTTTCCCCGCCATCGAAACGCGGCCACTGCAGTCGTGACTCGATCTCGCGTCCTTGGGTTTAGCCGTCGAACGTCTCAACCACTGGGCCACACGGCTTTATTATTATTAATATTTTTTGCTTTATTATCTGAGCCACCACGGCGGGGTTTAGTGACTGTAGAGTCCGGTTTCAGTTCGAAGGCTTTTTACATGACGTGAATTCGGAGTACTTATACGCTTAGTGCACATCTCACTCCGAAGCAACTTGAGCGCCCCTGGCGGAGGCACACTCGTCTAGAGTGGGTTGGCAAGGGATGCTTGGAGCGTGCGGCAGTGAGTGTTGAGTCCGTTTCGCCACGGCGCTTCGTTCTGGAACCTACTGACCATAAAAGCAGTAAGGCTAATTTCAGTGTTGTCGTCCGCAACGGCGCTGATCGGAATTCGCCGGCGTCCAAAGAAGTGTGAGCAAGAACAGCGGAGAGACTGAATTCAACTGGGTCGATCGTCATCAGAAGGAAGCTCTTATTATCGATGAATATTTCCTTTAGATGTGTTTGTTATTGTCTTAAAACACTTGTAAACATTAATTTCATTGTTTCATTTACATATCCTCTATAAATTAAAAAATATTATCAGAATAATATTGTCTGTTTCCTATGCTACATGTAATTTGCAATCGGCCTGTGACTAGCGGATTCAGCTTTCACCTTCAGTCGCAAGGTCCCTCAAATCGTGAACGTGATCGGACTCAAATATCTGAAGACCTTCAGTCAAGTTGTCGCATCGAATGAAGAAATTAGGATACAGTAAAATTAGAAATAAAAATGTTGCGAAAGTTTTTATTTCCATGTTTTTTATGCATCGCGCTCCGTCCAGCGCCGACAGCTGGGGGCCACTTCAATGAGCTGAGGTTGCGGTGTTAAAACAAAAATTACACGGACTCACATAAGTCATCTTACGTGCGGAAATGCGAAAACATTGCGAGTTTGTGCCTAAATTCGTTATGAGCACTTTTGTGTTTCGTTGCTTTTCCAAAATCTACAACTTTATTTTTGCATTTTTAATACTTTCGCATTAAAATGCGCAGCTTACAGGTGAGGAACAATCAAACCAAGTGCGAAGCTCGAGGCTCATTCGCGGTCCCCTTGAGACAAGCGCACGAGACTCCTGTGCTGTGGCATTTTGGGTGCACCACGCTAGATGGCGCCACGCGTCTGCCTAATCCATTATTTATTTTTTATTTTTTGTACGGATATTTCTGATGCTTTCGTTTTCGCTTTTAATATTTTTGTTCGTTTTCTACATTTTCTCTCGAGAGCGCTTTTGTCCATTCCCTCAGCGCCCTCCGGTGTCCTTAAGCTTAGCCTAGGATGTCTTGGCTTTTGGCTAATTATATATATATATATCGGCAAAAGTTCCGCCGGCGCTGCCTCGTCTCCGCTGGTGCCGCCGCATTACAACAGCTTCCGATATTGTCTCGCCGATGGGTATAAAGTGACTGATGGCATATGTTAATGGCAGCAGTCGACATTCATGGTACGTAGCTCGCGGCAGGCTGCCGCGCAGAGACGAAGAGAGGCGGGTCAAGCGAAACATGCTGCTTTCCCTTTGGTTACTTAGGTTTAGCCGGGTTAAACCTTTGCCTAACTATTTTTGTTTTGCAGAATGCTTCGTATAGGGCATGTCAGAGGAGGGCATGGAGGCATATGAAAACTATAAGAGGACATACGATGTAAATAGCCTCATAAAATCGATACATCAGCTACCAAATTGATATATCTTGAAAGGAAAAAAATATTAGTTGTGGTTTAGCTCTGGCCAACCCTAGTTGAAATGCAAAAGCAACGGCGGAAGCTTCTTTTGCCTGCTACATTATTCACCTATCACGCGCTATCAGTGTAAGGTGCTACATTATTGGGGACACTTAAGCTCATCACTTAAGGGTGTACTACCAGCCCAGATATGAAGTCACGCTTCAACCAAGCCGTATGGACGTGCCTGCGTGCTGTAGGGGTAACGAGAATCCAAAAGGTTCTGGCAGGCTGGTTATGATATCATCCTCCTATATGAAAGGAGCGACCGGACCAGGACCGTAGCTACGCTTCTTCACGGCGTAGCTGCGGCCACCCGAGGTCTCGATATGGCTGTCATAGTATTGCTTTCACAATAAAAGCAAATACAGCGAAGCTAGAGCAAATTGGATAAAATAGGGGGGAAGGCTATATCCACTGAGCATGCATTGATCTTAGGGGCTTTGCTCGAAAGTGTCTTTATGTGCATTCAGTCTTGTACGCCTTCAGGCCAACTGCCCATCCAGCGCCTCAGAAATCATGGCTGTTTAACCGCAGAGGAGCGTACGGTATCTATAATAATTTTCCCGCTTCAGGCGCACAGTTTAGTGTAACACTGAGATGTTTATATTGCTTTGCTTGTTTAATTATGTCATTTGTGGTACATGCAATATAAATCTGCAAATTTTGTTTCAATCGTATATTCATTTCCCACTTATCATTGTCAGTATTCTAGCAGCTCCAGATTTGTGTTTAATGAGTAAATTATAGTTGTGAAACTTGAAAAGTAATGGACTGAATGTAATAGTTACTATACATTAAAAGGGTTACAGCTTCGTGTCCGCGATCACTTCAAGAACAATGTAGAAATCTACCTCCTGTATCTATCTCCCGCATAAGCATTTCTCGTTTTTTAGTTCTTTGTAATTTTTGCGTTTCTATTGCAACACTATTTTCTATGCTAATGCGTATGTTTTTCGTTTCATACTTTCTTGTGACGACGTATGCGGCGGCGCTGATTCCTTTCCTGATTCGGGATGAGAGTTTACTTTGTATTGACTGTATATGTTGATTTGCCATGTTCCATTGTGATCCTGTGAGCGATATAATGACTGGAGGGGGGGGGGGGCAAAAATGAATGGATTTTTTCCTGTCACCACCGATAAAGCTTGAATGAACTCAATCAATCAATCAATCAATCAATCAATCAATCAATCAATCAATCAGTCAGTCAGTCAGTCAGTCAGTCAGTCAGTCAGTCAGTCAGTCAGTCAGTCAGTCAGTCAGTCAGTCAGTCAGTCAGTCAGTCAGTCAAATGGATTTTTTCCTGTCACCTCAGATCAAGCTTGAATGAACACAATCAGTCAGTCAGTCAGTCAGTCAGTCAGTCAGTCAGTCAGTCAGTCAGTCAGTCAGTCAGTCAGTCAGTCAGTCAGTCAGTCAGTCAGTCAGTCAGTCAGTCAGTCAGTCAGTCAGTCAGTCAGTCAGTCAGTCAGTCAGTCAGTCAGTCAGTCAGTCAGTCAGTCAGTCAGTCAGTCAGTCAGTCAGTCAGTCAGTCAGTCAGTCAGTCAGTCAGTCAGTCAGTCAGTCAGTCAGTCAGTCAGTCAGTCAGTCAGTCAGTCAGTCAGTCAGTCAGTCAGTCAGTCAGTCAGTCAGTCAGTCAGTCAGTCAGTCAGTCAGTCAGTCAGTCAGTCAGTCAGTCAGTCAGTCAGTCAGTCAGTCAGTCAGTCAGTCAGTCAGTCAGTCAGTCAGTCAGTCAGTCAGTCAGTCAGTCAGTCAGTCAGTCAGTCAGTCAGTCAGTCAGTCAGTCAGTCAGTCAGTCAGTCAGTCAGTCAGTCAGTCAGTCAGTCAGTCAGTCAGTCAGTCAGTCAGTCAGTCAGTCAGTCAGTCAGTCAGTCAGTCAGTCAGTCAGTCAGTCAGTCAGTCAGTCAGTCAGTCAGTCAGTCAGTCAGTCAGTCAGTCAGTCAGTCAGTCAGTCAGTCAGTCAGTCAGTCAGTCAGTCAGTCAGTCAGTCAGTCAGTCAGTCAGTCAGTCAGTCAGTCAGTCAGTCAGTCAGTCAGTCAGTCAGTCAGTCAGTCAGTCAGTCAGTCAGTCAGTCAGTCAGTCAGTCAGTCAGTCAGTCAGTCAGTCAGTCAGTCAGTCAGTCAGTCAGTCAGTCAGTCAGTCAGTCAGTCAGTCAGTCAGTCAGTCAGTCAGTCAGTCAGTCAGTCAGTCAGTCAGTCAGTCAGTCAGTCAGTCAGTCAGTCAGTCAGTCAGTCAGTCAGTCAGTCAGTCAGTCAGTCAGTCAGTCAGTCAGTCAGTCAGTCAGTCAGTCAGTCAGTCAGTCAGTCAGTCAGTCAGTCAGTCAGTCAGTCAGTCAGTCAGTCAGTCAGTCAGTCAGTCAGTCAGTCAGTCAGTCAGTCAGTCAGTCAGTCAGTCAGTCAGTCAGTCAGTCAGTCAGTCAGTCAGTCAGTCAGTCAGTCAGTCAGTCAGTCAGTCAGTCAGTCAGTCAGTCAGTCAGTCAGTCAGTCAGTCAGTCAGTCAGTCAGTCAGTCACAGTCAGTCGTGAGCAAGTAAAAATGGGTGAATTGGCTTGTATCTTGTCACTGACGTAGTTGTTAAAAAATGTACGTCCAAAAACAGACATTTGGCTACACAACATAAGTATTGAGCTGGCTTCGACATTCCATGTTTCCATCATTGACCTGAACAGACTTTCACCTCAAGCGACGGCGAGTCCAACTTTAATTGGCATCATTTTCTTTAAAGCATTATGTCAGCACAGAGCGCATGTAATTCATGTCGAATTCAAAGATGCCTCTCTAGCTCCAAGCAGGAGAGATAAAGCTGCAGCATTGCTTATCGGCGAGCTGTCATAGACTGCCATATACCGCTTGTTATAGCCCTGGAAATAGCTCATGTTCGAATATCTCTGGACGGCGTTATAGGTAGGGAGACTTGATACGGCTGCTATAAGTCCGCGAAAGCGCTCGGCAGGATTGTGACATCCAGACGTTGACTGGAGCCGTGCGAAAGCGGATCATTGCAGACCTCGAAGCAGAAGGAAACCCGAGGCGCGCCAAATCTCCTCTGCACGTGGTCGGCTGTTGAAGAAATCATGTTTGGACGCAATCGTGGCTCAAGACCTTTTTTTCTTTTTCTTTGTGCGAGTCAGTACAGTCCGCTTCGGATACTCTTCGTTCTTTATAAGAACAAATAGAGGTATAGGAATCGGAGCCTCGGAGAACGAACCACGGACACAGAAAGAGCTTAGCAGAAATAAAAGAAAACAAGATCAAAAATAATTTGAAAAGCAAGTCTAATCAGATTCTCAACAAATGCCTGTTAAACGGGTGCCTGCACCGCAAAGAGAATGCAAGTTGCTCCAAAGGTCTCGCCCAACAAAAAAAAAAAAAAAGAGTCCTGCGCTTCGCTTTCCGTAGTAGCATCAACACATACCAATTTAAAGAGATCTAGCTGATGAAATTGCATTGAAACCTACTGTTACTGATACGCAGGCCAGCGACGATACATATTTGCATGAGACATTCGCTACACGCGCGCTTTATGAGAAGCCGTATCACGGAGAATTACATGACAAGCCGCTGGCATACCTGTTGTTTGAGCGATGGGGCCAGCGTGTCTTTCCCTCTCTGCAGTCAGGCTGCCGTGGTGTATTAGGGGCCCGAAGAGATGCTTCGTCGAAAAATATACTATATCAGTAATAGGAGAAAAAATGCGGTATGCGCGATGTCTGAGATGAAGGAGACGAGCGGAATGCGATCCTCCGGCGCATGGTATACATGTGCGCTGGTGTAGGTACGGTAATTCGACGAAAATTACCTCGCGCAGGGCTAGCAAGAAAATCAACGTGGGTGACGTGTACTACAAGCTTCGTGCTCACCGTCGGTGGCTGCTACCTATGGTCTACGACGCGGAGAGTGACTGTGCTTCTTAACCGAATACTAGTGGCGGTGTCTGTGCAGATCGTTTTGGAGTTGCATATATATATATATATATATATATATATATATATATATATATATATATATATATATATATATATATATATATATATATATATATATATATATATATATGTATGTATGTATATATGCTTGCGGTCGGGATCGAACCCGGGCACTCCGGTAGAGTAGACGAGCGTCTTACCACTGCACCACCGCGGCGAGACGAGGACCGGGGTTATAGAAGGAAAATGGGAGAGGCGTTCGTCTTGCAGTGGGTATAGTCCGACTAATGATGATGATGACGCCCATCTAAATTCTATTCCCTTCCTGTAGTCGAAAATCCTTGGCATTCTCCGCAGAGTCACAGGCTTCACCACTCCGTAGTTGCTAAGGAATGAATGCCGGGGGTTAATAACTGGTACATTGATATAGAAATCGGTAATCAAATACTACACCAGCGTGTCCAATCAGTGCGTTTCGGACGATGGCCATTGGGACCACGCGCCATCCCTGGCCTGTTTATGTAATTCTACCGACACTCCGATCTATATTTAATAAGTTGGAGAATTGTAGGACATTGGGGTTCGAACTACGGTCCTCTTGAATGCTAGGAGAACGTTCTACCTCTACAACTCCGCTGTTTTAATTCGATAGCTATAAATGCACCAAATATGTTCACTTTAAATGATCAAGCATCATATCTATACAGCTGAAGACACACATTAATTTTGTGAAAACGTTCTTTTTCTATTCCCCAATCTGAAAACTTACACGATTTAGGTTTACTCTTAAGGAAATTGCTGCCTGTTCACCTTGCAAAGCGATTAATTGCTCAGCGAAATATGTTGACCTTTTGTGGGCGCATATTTTATTTTTTTTGTTAGTTTTGCGTGGATGGAAAATATGTCTCTTGCACAAGTGCTTGAGTATTTAGGGGTTGTATAACAATACCCCCATATTTCATGGTCGAAAAGCGAGACGCTTGTATATGGAACCAAAGAAATTGTAGCGGTTCAGTATCCTTGAACCAAGTTTCACAAGCATTAACCATCAGCCACAACTGAAATCGTCGCTGCCGCTTCAATGTTGGCTCGCTTCCGCGTTTCCGCGCTTGGTAAGCATTTCGACAACGGGCGAGTCCGGCTTCTCGTTCTTCGATGGTCTCGGTAGCTTATTTGGCGCGGCTGCTGTGTCTGTCTTTAGCGAGATGGCGTATGTGTATGGCGCATTTACCCAGGCTGAATGAAGGAGTGGTGTAAATGGAACTTAATTATATAAGACCACAAATGCTCACTATACGGTGCTAGAGCGTCTTGCTGTTGCAACTTGATGAAGGCGACGATGAAGGTGAAGCTACATCCAAGACATACCCACCCGAACTTCAAAGTGCTGTGCAAAGAACAGACAAGGACAGTCAACTATGGGCCGTCCAGGAGGCTCGGGGTGCGCTCGAAAAGCACAAGTCTTACGGCCCACCACAAACGGGCCAAAATGAGGTAATGCAGAGTAGGGCATAACTCCGGGTCGACGCTTGGCCAGCGTCACGACGCATTAAACCGTTGTTTTCCGGCGTGTCATAAAGTTATACATACATACATACATACATACATACATACATACATACATACATACATACATACATACATACATACATACATACATACATACATACATACATACATACATACATACATACATACATACATACATACATACATACATACATATACATACATATACATACATACATATACATACATACATACATACATACATACATACATACATACATACATACATACATACATACATACATACATACATACATACATACATACATACATACATACATACATACATACATACATACATACATGAAGGCGACGATGTGAACACGAGAGTGTGTTGCAGTTTTACACGAGGCGTGATCGGCTGTGGCAATAGCATAGCGCTCTCGTGCACCTAGGTGTGACGATGAAGATGATGAAGTTGGCTGCACAGTGCGAGAGTTCAAAGTTGCAACTGCATCATGTATTGACTTTGTGGTTTGTGCATGGGAGGGAAGGAGCTAACGTTTCTAAAACAGCAACAAGGGCAACGTGTTCCTGCAGCTTCGAAGTTCAAACGCAGAAGAGGAACACAAATTTTAAAGCAAGAGAGGCGGTCAAGCTGCGAGGACTGCTTGTTTCGGGACGCATAATTTCTTCATGACGTCGAAGGGATGACTAACGAGAGAAGAACGAGGGCGCATTTTGTTTAGTTTATTATCGAACGGTTATCGGGAAAACAGGACGTCTGGTATTGACGCTGACTCTCAGACCCCGCTGTTTCTGCTCAGTGCCTACAAGACGCTAACTGCAGTGTCCTTAGAGGCTTTCCAAGGCTGGCAGACCAGGGCCTAATGAGTATCTAATGACTTAAGGCAACTCGCCACGACGTTCAAGTAAAAAAAAACAAACGCACGTGGGATAACTAAACAACTGAAGTGCTTTCTTTATTCATATATTTTTTAGTTACAGTTAAATGATGGTTAGCCTCGCAGGTGAGAAGCGCAACTAAAAACAAGAAAAAGGAGGTTATTACAGAAGACCGGCATGCGTGGAAAGGGCGCTTTAGTGTAACCCCGCAGAATTGAGACTGTGTCACTCACACGCGTGAAAAGCTGAAGGAAAGTGGCAACGTGTAAAGAACGCAGCTTTGATAGACACGAATCCTATTGCAGGAACGACAAACAAGCGAGTCATATAAAAGCTCAAAAGATGAAGAAAGGAGGGGGGGAGGGGCGGAGACGTTCCTGAAAAAAAATAAAGGTTCACGCACAAGTCTGTTTCGGGCGGATAAAGCGGCGTATAAGAGCTCGTAAGAAGGCAGGGAAAGAAGGAAGCCAAGGTAAGTCCCAGCACGAGACGCCTTCCTCGACATGGCAATTGCGTATTTATGTGCGGCTAGAGGAGAAGGAGATTTGGGAAGGCTGAGAGAAGGCGACTAAGGAAGAGGGCTATACGGGGAGTGTTTGGGATGGTTATTTATTTTTCTTTCTCTCCCCCTCTATTTCACCGTCTCCTTTGTATTCGACGCACTGAGAAAAACGTCTTTTGCGTGCAAAGTGGGGGGTTGGAGGTGTGCTCGGGCCCGGAAAATTTCAGTTTGCGGGCTCAGTAGGGATGTAGGGAAAGCGCGGGGAGCAGGGAAAAAGAGGGAAGGGATGCGTTGCGTGTGAATTTGGTATGCTAAGCGCGCCGGCTTGGCTGCTCTGTGGCGCGGCGCTGGCATCTCACCTACCTAGCCTGCAGCCGCGGAGCAGTGCCTCCCTAAGATTTGGCGGCTCCTCGCGACGACGCTCGAACGAGACCTGCCTGCGGTGATGGTGGGAGCGTGAGCAAAACCTCCGCGCTGCCCTCCGCGGAAGACGTACTGCTGCACCGCGAGGGAGTCAATAAGGAGCTCCCAGTGGAGTGGCGTTGCGTCGTCTTGGCTGCACTCCGGCTAAGACTGCAAATTTAAGGCGCCGCTAAAAGTTAAACATTGTTTCGCAGGGTTTAGGTGCGGTAAAAATCAGGTGTATTATATGTACATACGTGGTTTAAAAATATCCTTGACTGCAGCCAAGTTGGATTGCCAAAAGAGCTAGAGACAATCATCACTCTGTCGCAACCAAGCCGTTTATAAGTGACTGTATCTTTAGATGCAACTTATAAAAGAGACCTTCGTTAGACTTTGAGCTGACGAAACTAGAGGAGCCTTCCAAATTTATGTCCAATGGGCACTGTTAAAATCCTAGCGCTAGCGCTTCCCGGTCTCAATAAGGCATAAACAAACTGGTGGATTCAAAACATTCTTGCTTTATATGTATTTATGGGGGGGTGTTGAGGTGGAGAGGAGCCTAACACAACGGTAACAATGAAACAGAACCATGGGCTCCCTCCATAATAACAGACAAGAAAACGCGTAAGATGTGAGAGTGAGAAAAGGTAGTTTTTTTATTTCGTACTCCGCCCAGTTAGCTCGGTTCGTCTCACACTGACCGCCGGTGAGTTGCCTGAAAATGTACATGCAGTGACAAGGAAGGAAGGAAGGAAGGAAGGAAGGAAGGAAGGAAGGAAGGAAGGAAGGAAGGAAGGAAGGAAGGAAGGAAGGAAGGAAGGAAGGAAGGAAGGAAGGAAGGAAGGAAGGAAGGAAGGAAGGAAGGAAGGAAGGAAGGAAGGAAGGAAGGAAGGAAGGAAGGAAGGAAGGAAGGAAGGAAGGAAGGAAGGAAGGAAGGAAGGAAGGAAGGAAGGAAGGAAGGAAGGAAGGAAGGAAGGAAGGAAGGAAGGAAGGAAGGAAGGAAGGAAGGAAGGAAGGAAGGAAGGAAGGAAGGAAGGAAGGAAGGAAGGAAGGAAGGAAGGAAGGAAGGAAGGAAGGAAGGAAGGAAGGAAGGAAGGAAGGAAGGAAGGAAGGAAGGAAGGAAGGAAGGAAGGAAGGAAGGAAGGAAGGAAGGAAGGAAGGAAGGAAGGAAGGAAGGAAGGAAGGAAGGAAGGAAGGAAGGAAGGAAGGAAGGAAGGAAGGAAGGAAGGAAGGAAGGAAGGAAGGAAGGAAGGAAGGAAGGAAGGAAGGAAGGAAGGAAGGAAGGAAGGAAGGAAGGAAGGAAGGAAGGAAGGAAGGAAGGAAGGAAGGAAGGAAGGAAGGAAGGAAGGAAGGAAGGAAGGAAGGAAGGAAGGAAGGAAGGAAGGAAGGAAGGAAGGAAGGAAGGAAGGAAGGAAGGAAGGAAGGAAGGAAGGAAGGAAGGAAGGAAGGAAGGAAGGAAGGAAGGAAGGAAGGAAGGAAGGAAGGAAGGAAGGAAGGAAGGAAGGAAGGAAGGAAGGAAGGAAGGAAGGAAGGAAGGAAGGAAGGAAGGAAGGAAGGAAGGAAGGAAGGAAGGAAGGAAGGAAGGAAGGAAGGAAGGAAGGAAAAACTTTATTTAGCCCTGTATTATTTTTGCGGTGTTTGGGACGTTTTCAGAGATGTCTGCTTGTTGCATCCACAATAGTCTTCTCCGTCGACCTCGTCCACTTCTACACAGTGGTCGGTTGCCCTCAGTCTAGGGCTCCGCTGGCTACTGCCGCCCTTAGAGCTCACTGTACAAGACCTTGCTGGTCTTCGCAGCGGTCGGTGAACAGCAGTGTCTCCCATTGCTCCGCACTCGGGTTTCGAAGTTTGGGGACCACGTCTATATTTTGACAGGCCCATGTGATGTGATATAGTGTGGGTTTCTCATCGCACCACGGACATCTGTCTGCGTATATGGTAGGACGCACTTCACTCTGACATATTTTGTACTCGCAGGAGCATTGCTCTGTGGAGCAGATATCTTGACAAGCAACACACGCATCTGGTCATATCAAACCCCATGCTGCACTTAGTCTGCAGGCAGCTAATATAGGCTTACAACTCGTACGCTCGCTTAATACTTCTTCACTTCTTTATTTCGTTCGCTACTGCGAAGAAGCGACGAAGAAATATATCATGAACACAATAAATTTGTCCAGTTCAGTAGTTAAGAACGACCGCCCAACATCAATTTATTGCTTTAAGCATAGAGAAGTTGCGGTCGTATATAGTCTGAGGAAGCAGATACTGAGTGTCAAGCTTTCATATTCGTCTCATCTTAGAACCTGAGTTATTTCTTGCAGTCTAAGCACTCTGGGTGCAAAATACAGAGGGCATTTATGCGCGTGTAAATAATAATAATAATAATAATAATAATAATAATAATAATAATAATAATAATAATAATAATAATAATAATAATAATAATAATAATAATAATAATAATAATAATAATAATAATTATTATTATTATTATTATTATTATTATTATTAATTGGTTCACAGGAAGGGAAAGGCGCAGTATCTGTCACACTTGCTATGCGGACACCTGAACCGCGCCGTAAAGGAAGGAAAGAACGTGGGAGTGAAAGTGGAAGGAGAGAAAGGGGAGCCGTAGTGGAGGGCTACGGAGCAATTTCTACCACCTGGGGATCATTAACGTGCGCTGACATCAACGCAGGAAGCGTTTTTGGTGTTCTGAGCTTGCAATAAGAGTATAATAATTCGTTCACATATAACCAATTATTATACTCTTATTGCAAGCTCAGAACACCAAAAACGCTTCCTGCGTTGATGTCAGCGCACGTTAAAGATCCCCAGGTGGTAGAAAGTAGTCACACGCCTCCATCGCCGACCTATAAACCGCGATTTTGTCATTCCCCGGGAGCTCCTCGCTGCACATCACCGACAAGAGCGAATCCCTGATACGACTGACATATACACCGACGCATCGATTACAAGCCAATTTGCATCTATGGCCTGGGTATGCAATGACAACCCTTCCCTTTCAGGAGCTTATGCCTGCCACCTACCTCAAGGTACACCTCTTCACGCTGAACTCCTCGCGATTTGGGGAGTCTTGTCAGGAGTGCCTTGCATCGGAACTGGGTCAATACGTACCGTATTCTTACTGATTCCTTTGAAGCTTACAAGGAAATCGCTACTCCGGGTTCACAAGATGTAACAGCTACGGCCATACAGCGCCTCGTTAAACGCCACCAACTCGCGACCAGAACTGTCGCTATTCACTGGACCCCAGGTCACTCGGACGAATCAGGGGGCAATGCGGCGGCACACGCCGCGGCTGCCTTGGCAGGTGGGATGTCCACATTTACCTCCTCACCCCCCTTGATTAATCCTTACTCGACCCTGGGCGGGCAACTCACCCCTTCTCTTGCCCTTATGCGCTATACTCGGACCAGTCTTCGTAGCCTCAGTCAGCATCGCATGCAGGTGGCCACACCAGACCCACCTTTTACGAGAAGAACCCACTTCACCCGAAGTCTAGAAGTCCTCTTGAATAAGCTCATCGCCCATGCGGCTTACACGCCACGTATTATGGCCCGCTGGCGTCAGTATACGGAGAAAATGATTACGTGCCCCCCCCCCCCCCCCCCTGTACGACTCTAACCCGCAACGGCATATCTCATCTACTCTGGGATTGCCCTGCTTTTTCTACTGGACTCCCCGAGATCGAACCCTACCGCCTGAACTACCGTTCCCTTCTAGAAACTGATGCTAACACACAGACCATATTTGCCAAGTATGGCTTGCTTAGTGGCCTGGTTAGAGCAATGTGATTCGAGTGACGACCTAAACAATGAAGATTCTGTCTACTACCCTTTATCCCCATCCATGGCCATGAGCCTTCCCATTCAATAAAGGACATTAAATCAATCAATTGGTTCACAGAAAAGGGAAGGCACAGTACCTGTCACAATACTTCTCTGGACACCTGAACCACGCCGTAAAGGAAGGAAGATGCGAGGGAAAGTGGGAATGAAAGCGGCAAAAGGTGCCATATATTGGATGGCTACGGATTAATGTCGATCACCTGGAGAAATTTAACGTGCACTGATATCGCACAGCACACGGACGCTTGCCCGTGTACAGTGCAAAGGCAGTGCACATTAAAGATATCCAGATGGGCGATTTTGCAACAATGCGCGTTTTTGTTGAGTCTTGCTATTACACTTGCGCAAGGAGAGCACTTGACATGGTGACCATTTGGGCTGCTTGGTGCGAGCCTAACATATGAACCAGCGAAAGACATAAAACACAACAAAATAAGTACACAAAGAGAAGTTTGCTGTGCGATGCCAGCGCATGTTAAATAAAGAAACCCAGGCGGTTGAAATTTCCGGAGCCCTCCACTACGGCGTCTCTCATAGCCTGAGTTGTTTTGGGACGTTAAACCGCACAACCCACAATCCAGAAATTTATTGAACACCAGACATATAGTACATATACATATATAATTTCCGGAGCCCTCCACTACGGCGTCTCTCATAGCCTGAGTTGTTTTGGGACGTTAAACCGCACAACCCACAATCCAGAAATTTATTGAACACCAGACATATAGTACATATACATATATAATTTCCGGAGCCCTCCACTACGGCGTCTCTCATAGCCTGAGTTGTTTTGGGACGTTAAACCGCACAACCCACAAATTTATAGAACACCAGACATATAGTACATATACATATAGGTGAAGAAACATATACCTAGAAGAACTGACTGTGATTCATTTCGAACAGCCGGCTGAGAAACCAAATGACATATGCGTATCAAACGCTCACAAGACGACCAATAAGTGTCGATTCAACGCAGTACTGCGAGGATTTTCATATTAATAGGCGTGCAAAACTTCACTTATATCGCTTACTACCTAAATGCACACACTGCTGCTTAACAACCTAACATTTTTATTGGTGAGTAATAGTGACGGCACACTAATGCAATTGTCACTCTCTTGCATTCTAATGAAATAGGCTTCCATTATTTATTTATTTATTTATTTATTTATTTATTTATTTATTTATTTGTCTTTACCCTCAGGGCCGTACAGGCATTTCAGAGGGGAGTGGGCAAAAAGAAATACAGGAAAAAAGAAACACTGCAAAAATCGGGTACATAAGTAATACATCCTATATATACAATATCAGCTATGAAATCGGCAATAATTGTATTAGTAGACACAAAACTACTAGTACTTATACAATGCAGGTTAAATCTTTGGGAAAGTTATTTGTATCAGTAATAGATATAATTTCATTAGAAATTATAGCTCCCTTTCCTGCCTGCTCTTTCCTTTTCCGATCCCCAGGCGGTCGAAATTTTTCCGTAGCCCTCCACTACGGCTCCTCTTTCTCTGTTTTCACTTTCACTCCCACCTTCCTCCCTTCCCTTACGGCGCGGTTGAGGTGTCCACAAAAAATAAGTGAGACAGGTACCGCGCCTTTCCGTTCCTATAAATCAATCAGTCAGGAAGAGGCCTCCGTGTGATGTGCGTTGTCAGCGCAAGATCTCCAGGTGGTATAAATTAATCCACAGCCCTCCACTACGGTTCCTCTTTCTCCTCTTTCTCTACAGAAACAAGTGTAACAGATACTGCCCCTTTCCCTTCCTCTGAACCAACTCTTCTTCTTCTTCTTCTTCTTCTTAGTATTATTATTATTATTATTATTATTATTATTATTATTATTATTATTATTATTATTATTATTATTATTATTATTATTATTATTATTATTAGTGTTAGTATTATTATATCATAGGAACACAGTTTTGACATTCTCTGCACTACCGAGGAAGCTTATTTTGGTCTCGCACATTTTTGAGCGAGTTCACGTACTTCTTCATGTGCACGGCCTTTCACGCATCTGTCAGTTTGAGTCATATGTGCCCTCCCACACGAGAGGGGAATCTTACATATTACTCGAGTTGCATTGACGTCAGTGGCGTGAACTGACTGAAAAATGTGTAATACTAAAATAATCTCCCTCGTCACTGCAGATAATGTGAAAACTGTGTTGCTGACTTTGACAGTATTTCAAAGGAAAAAGCAGACAGAAAAGGGAGCTTGTGGAAACCTATCGCGTTATGATGCAAGGCAGTGAAAAGTGCATTAGTGCACCGTCACTATTACTCACCAAAAAAAGAGGCTAGATAGTTAAGCAAGAGTGTGCGCATCTAGGTAATAAGCGACTTCAGTGAAGTTTTGCGTACCGATGACTGACAGCTTCCTCGCAATACTGTGTTGAATCGAGACTTACTTGTCTGTCTGCGTGCGTTGGATACGTATATGTATTTGGTTCCCCGGCCGCCTGTGCGTTTGAGTAAACCCCACAGTTGTGTCCTTTTCTGGTGTGTATTTAACGTTTGATTTTAAAGCAGAATTTTTCTGTCACAGTTGCTTTAGCAAACTCCATTCGGTTGTGTCCTTTTCTGGTGTCTTTAACGTTTGATTTTAAAGAATTTTTCTGTCACAGCTGCTTTTTTGAAGCTTTTTTTTTTTTAGGTGGGTGGAAAAACCAACCGGCTCAGAAATGCTGTTCTAGAATTACTTTCGCGTGGTCTAAAAGTCTGAAAGATGCTCATTCGCAATACGCTATTTTTATAACCACCATACCCCCCCCCCCCCCCCCTCACAACCCCACATTTCTTCTGCACAAAGTTAAAAAACACGGAAGGAATAGGTACCGGAGTGCATCTCACAGGTGCTGCATGCAAAATGTACTTTTATTCAGCCCCGTCTCAAGTGAAATCTTAATGCATGATTAGCGTGCATCCTCCGGTAATTTTTTCTCTTAGTTATCATCTGCTAAGAAAGCGACGCCCTTGAAAAAGCACCGTGCTTAGCTTCCCGTGCAAAGCATAATTGAGTTTCGAACACTCGATAAAATGCAACTATGTTTTTCAAGCAAGTACCAAGCCCTGTAGTAGAGCTCGGTGTATTCTGAGCTTATGCTTTATTAAAGCGAAAGCGTTACTTCGCTATGTTCACAGATTTCTGTCCGCAGGCCACGTCCGCAAAATCGTGCCCGCAGCAGTTGCGGGTAATTGAGAAGCGGTAGAGGGTAATGGGTGGTGTCAATCGATAGAGGCTGACGTAATGTTGCTGCATAAAAATAATTAGGCCTATAAATTAATTAGGTAATTAATTATAATAACTGGCTCACAGGAAAGGAAAGGCTCAGTATCTGCCACACGTGTTCTGTGGACATCTTAACCGCGCCGTAAGGGGTAAAACTGGTTGATTTATAGGAAGGGAAAGGCGCGGTAACTGTCTCACTTGTTTTTTGTGGATACCTCAACCGCGCCCTAAGGAAAGGGAGGAAGGTGGGAGTGAAAGTGGAAAGGGAGAAAGAGGAGTCGGTAGTGGAGGGCTGCGGAGCAATTTCGACCGCCTGGGAATCTTTAACGTGCGCTGACATCACACAGCACACGGACGCCTCTTCGTTTCGCCTCCATCGAAACGCAGCCGCCGAGGTCGGGTTCGAACCCGGGTACTCCGACACAGTAGTCGGGCGTCTTACTCGTGCAAGGTGGGAATGAAAGCAGAAAGAGAGAAACGGGTGTCATAGTGGATATGACATCAAGGATGTGACGTCACGCAACCGAAAGTAGAGCAAAAAAAGGGCATAGGAAGGGATTGACGCGCAATTTGAAAGCACCAAAGACTAAAAAGGGTAAACAAGACGTGAATTAATGTGAGGTAGAGGATGTGACGTCACACAACCGGAAGTAGAGCCAAAAAAGTTGCATGAAGAGATTGGCGCGCAGTTTGAAAGTACCAAAGACTAAAATGGACAAACAAGAAGGGAATTAGGCTACTAGAAGCAACCAGAAGCAACCAACAGCAGCATCCGTGCTTTACTCCAATGTAGATTCTGCAGTGCTCTTTAATTTTTGGTGATAATGTTTTGAGTGTCGCTGTTTTTCGCGTTCGTCAACTGGTTAATTCGGTGGGATAGAGAGTTCCTAGTAATCAAGGCATGTTTTCGAAGAAAGCAGCGGTAATTAACACCGTGCTAATCTCACACTTTGTCTCCCCAACATAATATACACTCTAATCGCACATTATATGATGGAATGAAAAGACGGTGGCATGTCCTTTAGCGCAGTTTCCTTATGGGGGCATGACATTCTTTTCAAGCTCGGGTTTGGAGGAGGGGGGGGGGGGGGGTAGATTTTCATTGCTAAGGATACATCGAAGGAAAAGCGCGAAAAGACAAGGGACAAAGGAGGTGTCGCCGCACCCAGAGCTGTGTGTGTCTACTCGTCCTTTGTCCTTTGTCTTTTTGTGCTATTATTGCGAAGTATGAACCAACAAGCCCAAATTTCAACGCTGCAAAAGATACGGTTTGGTAGAGGAAGCATACTATTTCCTCTTCAAATCATAACAGTAATTCATGCAATCGGCAATGGAAGGAGACTTCTAACGCTTGTAAAGCAAGCTGCTGTGTCTGTATATATATTTCATATGCCTTCTCCCGCATCGTCACCCATTGTGACCTTCTTTCTTCTCTCCTTCATATTCCCCAGTGCAGAGTAGCAGGCCAGATTTGAATTATTCGGGCTAACCTCTCTGCCTTTTCCTTTCAATAAATCCATCTATCTATATCTTCTAACGGCTGTCCAGGCTTTTTGAGGTTATCAATTAGGAAAGACAATAAAGCCTCCCTTAAAATTGAGGTAATTATTCGAGCTTCCCGTGTTGTGGAGTGAGAACCAGCTTCTATTGCCGACCATAAGTATTCTCATTTTCTAGCGATGAAAATCTACCCCCAGAACCTGGAGGGAATGACGTACGGGTCCCTACAAAGAAGTATACTAGTGTACACGCTGCCAGTTTTTTACTCCCTTATGGGCTTACTTGTATTTACAGTACACGATATTAAGGAAACTGTAAAAAAAAAAAAGAAAAAAAAGCTGTCGGTTTATTAAAAAAAAAATTCGTCTATTAGGTCCAGTTCTGACGCGAAAGCAACAAAGGATGTTTCGCGCTTTCACTTTCTGCTCTCAGCCGGAACCTCTCCGTTTTCACCGTGTTTCATGCTTTCTGTTGATCTACTTACAGTCTCTTGGTTGGCCGCTTGTACTGCTGACAAAGTGATTCTCCTTCAAATGTATTCGGATTCACTAAACGTTCAGGGAGGCATCTAATAAATGCTGTCGCAATGAAAGTATACGCTAGCTAAGGCCGAAAAGGATGACGCTTGTCTCATCCATGTCGCGTTTTCAGTATGCTGAACAATGCCTCATCTTCTGAATCATAATCAAGTACCCCAGCTGTTCGCTCCGAGTACTCTCCGCTTCGTCGTACGGCAGCAACAAACGGTTTTAATGGGATGACATTCGCCATTACTTGAATTGAGCAAAAAAATACAGGATTGCATTTACCTTCGCTTAAGCATTTTCTCTTTATTCGTTTCTACTTCTATCTTGCGTGTTTGTGCACAGGATAATTTCATTTCCTTCTTCCTTTTCTTCGGTTTCGTCGTCATCGGTAACGGCATCTTAACTCTCCTCTCATCGAGGTGCTAGAGAACTGACTTGCACGTGGCCCTACGGGTCTTTTGTAGTGAGAGCTAACACTACGCCAGCCGCTTCGACTCTTCGTCTTGATCGCGCTGACCTTGAGTCGTTGCCTAGCAACCGCAAGAAGAATAAGACGACGACAACGACGACGAAGAAGAGGAAGAGGTCGTGGGAGGCGGTAGCTGGCAGCTGACGTGGCCGAGCACTAACTGAATGTAGGGCTTCGTGACATTATGTTTGGCAGGAGCTGCCAATTCGGGCCTCTCCTTTCATATGGGAGGGTAATATCACAATCAGCCTGCCAAAACTCTTGCATTAACGTTATCCCTAGGCCACACAGGAACGTTCATACGGCTCGGTTAAAGCGGACCTTATGTTTTTGGCTGGTAGCTTACTCTATCGCGTTATCGCAAAGGTGGGAGTGAAAACACACACATAGGGGCCGTAGTGGAGGGCTTTGGAGCGCCGCGCGATTGAGGCTTTCGCCTCATCTCACTTTAGTGGTCAAAAATGCCCCCTATGGCATAAATAATGCTGAAACCACAGAGTAAACTACTATGTGCAAACGCCATGTCTCCTTTTAAGCTAAACCTAAGCGTATCCACGCAGAAGCTCTCGCGTATCTCCGCGTTTAACCACAAGCTAAACCACAGCTAATTTTTTTTATAAGGACTAGCCAAACGGTGACATCACATCGACGTCAGAACCTATTGCGACTTGTCGCGGGTACGTATCGTGGAATCTCGCGAACACATCTCGCGAACGCGAAATTTTCACACTGAGTCTAGAAAGTCTTAATAGAAAAGCATTAACTGAACAAAAACAAATATAGAGTGTTTCAGTGAAAACGATGCTTCGTTGCAAAACAGATTGAGGCTGCATTGCGCTCTCATTACATCCTGAATCCGTGGCATTCTTTACGAAATATAATTCTTACCTAAACGTCCTTCCTACTGAACCTCAATTCTTTCGCACCCGCTCTCCCCGCACACCCTTCCCCAATTTTGCGTTATTCACCTCATTCCTGTCAGAACATACACACACATTATATAACTAGGCAACGTACATATAATGGAGCAGCCATAAGGTGCTCGATGTGCAAAGCGTCCGACCTCCCCTCTGCGTTCCCATATGTTGACCGCAGGCATGCAGCGGCTTCCAAAGCTCGTTGCCGCTCCAATGCACCTATGCGTCGCCGCATCAGCTGAGCGGTATTGCGCCTCACTGCGACAACACCACGTCAAGGGGAAACAACAGGGTTGGTCGCGGTGGCGCGTGTGTGCGCGTGTGTGCCTGTGTAAAGAGAAGGGGCTGCAAGAGGGGGAGCACGCGGCAGTCGAGCGCTTGTTCACGTATTCAGAATCCGCGCGCTCTCCCTCTCTCTCTCTCTGTCCTCGGCTTGCCTCGTAATAACGCGCGACAAGCCGCCAGTCTATGTTTTCGCGCGCGCTTGCTCTGAGGAAATGCCTTGAGCGTACTTCGCCCTCGACTGCGTTTTCAGACTTTCTCTTCCGTTCTCGCTTTCACTCTTCTCCTCTCTGTCACCTCTTTTTATTTTGGTGACACGTTGCCGGCCGAAAACCTCTCGTCGTCGCTCGCTCTTGGAATATACTGCTTACACGCATCGGCGAAAAACTCAGAAATTGAGCGAAACAAGGGGGCGCAACCCGTATTTGCAGAGAAAATCCTTTCTCGCTGTGGGCCTGCACCCCCGCCCCCCCCCCCCTTTTTTTCCCCTCTCTTTCTTGACTCATCGAGTATTCTACTAGTCTGTGGAGCATGTTTTTCTGAGTCGTGAGGAGGAGACGCGCAATCGAGGCCAAAACACGGTGGGCGCATAATAAAGCTCGCGCGCGCTTTCGGCACGATTCGCTGCGCAGTAGAGTGAACCAAGTGCGCGCGCCGCTACTTTTGCGTGTTTCGTCGGCGCGTTTGCTTTCCGCGCTTCAGATGTATATTGTGCGATCGTACCGCGCCACTGAAAAGAAATACAGCTTTAGCCAGGTAGAAGTTTATCTCTAGGCTCGTGCACCCGGTTTCGTTCACTGTGGTGAGAGTATTATTAGTCCGAAGCCACCCATATGATCGTCAAAGCCGAACAAAACTGGTTGTTAATGGTGGTGGTTTGTGGAGTTTAACGTCCTAAAGCAACTCAGGCTATGAGAGACGCCCTAGTGGAGGGCTTCGACCCCCTGGGGTTCTTTAACGTGCGCTGACATCACACAGCACACGAGCGCCTTGCTTTTCGCCGCCATCGAAAAGCGGCCGCCGAGGCCGGGACTCGATCCCTCTTCCTTGGGAACAGTAGTCGAGGGCCTTAACCACTGCGCCACCTCGGCGGGGTAAAAGTTACTAGGGAATTTTCGTTTTTTATTTGCGTCACTGATAACTGGAAAGTTATTAGTGTTATAATTTTTACTTGAAACATAACTGATTAAAAAGCAGAAAAAACAGCCACATTCCGCCAATGATATCGGAACCCGCGACGCAGGTACGTAGAGCGTACTTCGCCGCGCCAACCCAACTACTGCGCAGGTTGTTAATCCCCTGCTTTCGCGGGTATTAACGTTGCGAGGAACCGAACCTCAAAAACGTTCCCCACAAGTACCCTAATCAGCAGCTGAGTACACAGAACGTCCTTTGATACCGCAAGTGCGGCATAGAATGGAATCAAAAACTGAGAGCAAGAGCTGCGCGAGAGCCATCCGACACTAGATATGACATCAAGAGGTTCAGCAGCGGAGCATTCTATAAGCTGCTGAGCAGACAAGGGTAGAGATATCGTAGGCCCGTTTTGACAGATATTCAAAGGAAACTAACAGTCATCGACAGCAAGGAAAGCGCAGGGCAATCGATCAATCGATATTATAGAGCATCGTACGCGACATCGGAATGCTATGGGCTCAGATCTCACTGGCGGAATGTGGTTTTCTTTTCTTTACTCTCTCATCAATTACATTTGGGCTGAAACGTTAATACACTTACACTAGCAGTTTCCGACAGATTAAAACCACACCAACAAACACAACACGATACTTTTTTTGTGCGAGGAGTTCGTCCTTTCTACCTTATTGAACTTTCTCTCCGAAGAACACTACATTAAAAATGCATATACGTTCTCGTTCTTTCCTTAGTTTCAATGACCATCTGACTCGTTCAAACGCATGTCATAACGACGCATGCATATCGTCATTCATGTCCAAGTTCAGTAGATTAAAGCATGCACTCAAGAGTGGATAAACCACACAATCATTTTTGAGGGGTGCTCCGAAAGACAGAAAGGTGAAAAAGTGAAGCAAAATTAGTTGAAGAAGGCGCTACTGCTGATGAAACAGTCTCCGACCTCACAAAGAGAAGCGTGACTACTTAGTTCGTTTGTACTAGTTATTATTCAACACCAGTCATGCGAAACGCGAATTAGTTGTAAGATAATTAAAATCAGGGCGTCTATGAACTGCGCTCAGTCCTATTTAAAAAAATTACTAGGGACTTTAGCGACTGTAGTGCCGCATTCTGCTACGCAGCTGGCACTAATTCGTAGCAATGTATTATATTTAGTATTAAATAATTCGGAATTAAGTAGTTATTTATCAATTAATAATTATTAATTACACAGGAATGAATTAATTAGTCATAAATTAGTAATTATTAGCACTTAGTCATTCACATATAGCCATATAAGGCACGCGTTCGCTCTTACTGTGGTGGGGCTCTGTGATTGGTCGAGACCTCTATATATGACGTCATCACGCCTCGGCCAATCAGAGCCGCTGCAAAAGCGGGACACATTTTGTCCACGACAACAAGAGCCATTAAAGGCTTTCGCCTAAAAAAAAATTGTTGTCGATTTACTCCAGGTTACGTATGCCGATTGCAAGCACAGTGGGAAGGTTTCAACACCGCATGGCGCCACCGTCGGCTCTGGCTTTACTCTCTTTCTCAATCTAAAACACAAATGCCCGCAAAAGCCTTGCTCGTTGCCCTGTGATCTACACAAAAAAAAAAAAAAAAAAAAGTCAAATTTTTCCGCTCATCTGTGACAGTCCGCTGTCCCTTTAGGCCACTGCGTGCACTGCATTGCGGTAATACTCGGGGAAAGCGAGGGAAAGGGCAGCAGGGGACGCGGTCGCCTGCGAGTCGGCGTTCTGCAGAACAGGTGTTTCTGATGAGCTCTGATAATGGAGCGCGTCGGAGATATTTTCAGAGCGCGCGAGGAGCGTCCCTTGCGTCGAGGGCAGCAGTTTGGAACGGCACGCAGAGACGCAAACAAGCTTCTAGTCGTTCTCAAGAGGTGCCAACGAGCAGATCATCTGCGTGCTTTTTTTTTTTTTCTCAACTCGTAATGTGGTCTCCAGCTTAAAGGTAAAGCCACAAAGAACAGCGAACTTAGTACTCACCGAGGTTGCAAGTTCAAATCAGCAAAGCTGTTCTGAAATTTGAGAAGCAGAAGAAATGCTGTTACTGGGCTTACCAGGTATTTAACGACAACAGACTAGATGGTCACTAAACTCGAATATGCGTATCAGTTGTGAGATATATAACCGATGGTCTCTTTGGTTCAATGAGCAGATTCTGAGGAAAAGACAATATATACTGGCAGCGCATACAGCCAGGTGGTACAACGTGGTTGTAAGGGAGTTCTCAAGGACAGGGTGGCTGCTATTGGCTCAATACTGATTTCCTTGGAGATCGCTGGGATGGACCATCATTTTTCAGCGAACGCAATCTGACTGACGATGAAGAACAGGGTGGCTGCTATTGCTCAATACTGATTTCCTTGGAGATCGCTAGGATGGACCATCATCCTACAGCGAACGCAATCTGACTGACGATGAAGAACAGGGTGGCTGCTATTGGCTCAATACTGATTTCCTTGGAGATCGCTGGGATGGACCATCATCCTTCAGCGAACGCAATCTGACTGACGATGAAGAACAGGGTGGCTGCTATTGGCTCAATACTGATTTCCTTGGAGATCGCTGGGATGGACCATCATCCTTCAGCGAACGCAATCTGACTGACGATGAAGAATGTACCAAGGCACCCGGCAATCTTCTTGAGCCTAAAATTAAGCCAGTGACATCAACGGTCATACCTGCGACCTCGCGCTTAACGGTTCAGGAAGACTCTTTGCCCACCAATGCCCCTCCGCCGGCTACGTTTCGTGGTGACTGATAGGAGGGTGCATGTCTCACTGAGCTGCTCCTACATATTCGGTCATTACTGGTTCGGGTACAGTACGAAACCCGGTGAAGAAATTGCGCTGAAAGCTTCAGTCGATGAAGAGTGCGTAACCGCCGATATTCACCGCCGATATCCACAGTACGCAGGGCTTAGGATCGTTCTGGGGGTGGTCTGATCAACTCTCTGTATCTGGAGTTGCAGGGGCTTTCAAAGTGCCTTGCTAAAAGGTGAAAAGATACAACAGTCTACAAGTACAAGGTAAACGTAGGGGATACCTATCGTTTTACACTCTTGTAGTTGATATTGACCAGAATTAGCCTTGTAATTATGTTAGGGAGAAACATAGTTAAATACAAGATGGAAGAAAAAACAACAACGCGCCGATGGTGGGAGTTGAACCCACCACCTCAGAATGTCGCGTACAGTGCTTTTCCAACTGAACTACATAGACGGCTAGCTGTCCAGCCTCCCATTTTCTTGGGTATTAATGGTGGGTGCTACCGAACCCTGACAGTGTTAGACAGTGTTCACCAGCGCCACCCTCATCCATAACGGCGGACGTGGAACGTCATGTCATACCGCGAACGTCACGTGGCACGTGATCATTAGGGAGGGCGGAAGTTGTGCGAGAACTCTCTTACGCAACCTTTTCGTCCTCAAGACTGCCAGAACCGCGGACAACGCAAGCAATTAAACAGAAAATTGAAGTGAAAATGATGGGCTCGTTATACTGCAGTGAAAGGGCCCAACAGTCTACGAGTCCACGGTAAACGTAAGGAATATGTATTTTTGTAAGTCCTTATAGGTGACATTGACCAGAATTAGTCTTTTAATGATTTTAGGGGGAAGATAATCAAATAAAAAGTGGAAGTATAAAGAAGGTGCCAATGGTAGGAGTCGAACCCACCACCGGTGATGAGGGTAGAGCTGGTGAACACTATCATGATTCTTTTACAGCCACCATAAATATCCAAGTGGCAGGCTGGACACGCGTCGATGTAGCTCAGTTGCAGGGCATCGCGAAAGAAAACCTCATCCCAATAATCTATAAACACATGTTCAACTGTCTCCGGCTTTGTACGCAAATTACAGGTCACACCCCATGGTACAAAGATTCCTTTTTCCGCCATCCACGTCTTTACGGGCTGAATCCCTATATGCAGTTAAAAAAAAAAAGGAAAGAACATTTTCACATAGGGTGTACAGGCATTCATTTTACACGTTTCAATGCATTTTGCCTAGATATTTCTTTAAACGTCGATGGAATTCGTTTCTTGGCTGTAGAAAATGATGACAGTGTTCCATATGAAATGATAATGTTATTAGGCTTGCATAGCTTGTCGGAACGCCGAATGGCTGTTCGCCATGCTGATCTCAATGCCAGACCCATCCAAGAGTATTTTGGGGATGATATTCGATAGAAAATTGATGTTCTGAAAATTAAGCCTTGTGCAACTGAGTTTAGCTATGCATTTGAAAAAAAAAAAGTGTCTCATTTTAAAGTTTTATAATTAAGAGTATATTGCATGTAAACCGACTCATTCTCGCGAAATCGACCAGCCTCTGTTAATTGTGAAATAAAGGCATTAAAGGCAAAACAAAAAACGAATATAGCTTAGTTGGAAGAGCACTGAACGCAATTAACATTCGGAGCTCGTGAGTTCGACTCCCACCGTTGGTGCATTACTTCCCTCCCACTTCGTATTTAATTACCTTTCTCCCTAAAATAATCACAGGACTAATTCTGGTCAATATAAACTACAAAAGTATTCAAAAAATCAGGTATCCCCTACGTTTACCTACGGCTCGGAGATTGTTGGTTCCTTTCATTGTGCCATAACGAGCCCTTCATTTTTCCTTATGTTATATGGTCAGACACTCAGCCCAGAAGGCTGGGCGCGTGAGGTAAAGACTCTGTGTAGCCCGTTCAACAAAAGACACTGAACGTAGTTGATTAACTTTTCTTTGTACATAGTGAACAAGCAATCGCAGTGCAGAATGCAGGCTCCCACCAGACTGCAATCCTCTATGTATAGCTTTGTAATTAAATGCGCAATATAAAAAAAGAGAAAGTTCAAAAAGTACAAAAGGTTACATATTCAAGTTTCTGCGGGAAATACTACGGCAGCATTCAAAAATTATATCGTTCTCCACTACGGAAACGAGCCCTCGTCGCGACCGGGCTCCAGCGTAGGGCGCCGACTGCGTGGGCGTACGCCGGGTCGTACAGCCTACCTCCAGCTAGTAACAAGAAAATGATCGTCTGGGTAGACGCCAGAAGATGCGGAAACGTGGGACTGAGAGGAGGGGAGGGGGGAGAGATAAAGAAACAGGAAAAAGAAAAAATAATCTAGAATTGTAGGAGCCTCCGGTGGAACCACAGATGAGAGAAATAGAGGAGGAAGAGACCAGGAAAATGCCGTGATTAGCGCTAATGGTTGCCGCAGAGAAAAAAACGTGCTTCATTAGATGAGTGCTCCGGCCACGGAAGTTGATTGCCTCCTGTGTACGTCTCTTCCTTTTTTCCCTCCCCATTTTCTCTCATAGTTCCCTTCACGATGCTCGCATTCTTGCTGAGCAGTCGTGTACCGCGCGTGGCTGCCATCACCACCTCCCCGATAAAGGTGTCTGCGTGCGTATGTTGGCCGCGGCCGTGAGAACACGTTGGCGAAACACTTCCGCCGCAACGACCGAGATGCGATCGCATTACCAGCGGAACATTTGTTGCCGAGCGGAAAAGGAATCGGCTGTTGGCTTCATCACCGAGGAGCTGGCACTGACGTGAAGTCTTCATTTTTTTTTTTCGTTAATAAACGATGAGTACGGGCTCTGTTGTATCTGTTTCTGAGTGTATACACGTGAAGATGGCCGAGCTTCGTATTAGCCATAAGAAGTCACTGGCGTATACCCAAGGTGAGTCCGAACATATGGCTGAAGGCGAATGATTGGCAGGCATGTGCGGTCTGTGTTGCTGCTATGCAATACGCTGCCTATTGGTAGGAAAGAAGAGTGCCTTTCTTCATTCTCTGCGAATACGCGGCGTGGGAAGTGATAAAGAATGCGTCCTGAAAACAAGTCTGTGCGCCAGTTTTATTGCAAAAGCAATACTGCTCGCAGTTTGAGCCGTCAGCGTGGCCCGGCGGTGACCACCATTGACCACTTTAGACGACCCCCGTAGACGACCCCAAGCTGGCAGGAGCTGCCAACTTGGGTATCTCGTTCCACATGGGACGGTTATGTCAGAATCAGCCTGCCAGGACCCTGGCATTCACGTTATTCCTAGAGCCCAATAAGGCACGTTCATACGGCTTGTTTAAAGAGGGGCTTTATATGTGGGCTGGCAGGAGCTGCCAACTTGGGTCTCTCGTTCCACATGGGACGGTTATGTCAGAATCAGCCTGCCAGGACCTTGGCATTTCGTTACCCCTCTAGGCCACTAAGGCACATTCATACGGATTGGTTAAAGCAGGGCTTTATGGGTGGGCTGGGGAAGAAGAAGAAAAAGAAGAATTAAAAGGATGCTCGGTCACCCTGAATTTATCTGAATACTCCAGTCCTTGGACATACATATTTACAATCTACAATGCACCCTGGCCAATCCCCCGCAGTGGGTATGTGCCATTTTGAATCAGGTCATCGTCATCATCATCATCACCCGCAGCTATTGCTTTCGCTCAATATTCGGTTAAGCAGCGTTGAACTCTTGAAATTTTATTTCAATACCATAAGTATTTTCTCGATTTGGTCAAAGGCAGATAGCTGTAGAGAATTCGTGAGCCCGCAAATAAATCGCAGAAGTCTGATTTCAGTCGGTATACTGACGCTTCCAATAACGTCCTTGATAGTTTTATTTTTCGAATCATTTGTTCTTTATGTCTCTAAACTACAGCTTTAATTCGTCCTAGCCAGTGAATACACACGAACCTTGCCGCGGTATCTCAGTGGTTAGGGCGCTCGACTACTGAGTCAGGAAACCCGGGCTCGAACCCTACCGTAGTGGCCGCGTTTTGATGGAGGTGAAACGCAAGGTTCCCATGTACTACGCGATGTCAGTGCACCTCGAAGTGTCACATGCAGTCGAAATTAGGCTAAACCTTTTGCCACCGCGTCCCTCATAGAATGAATATTTTTCGGTCGTTAAACCCCATGAACCATAAACTACACTACACACTACCGGAATCGGATCTCAAAACCAAAAACACCGGTGACGATGGAAGCCTGCTCAGAGCTTTCGAAGCTCTATAACCACAAGGACCGGGGGTTCTGTGGTCTAAACTATTTCCGGCCATGATATTCTCAAGGAGTGCTATCCTGGTGCATCGTTCAAGACACCACTATTGAGCGTGCACGCACTGAAGCAGGCGAGCGTATTTTGCAATGCTCGCGTGCCGCATACGTCATCTATCTTGTTGTGAAAACGCGTCTCTTGTTACAAATTCGGAAGCGATGGAGCTTCCTACGTCTCATTTTTCATGCACGGGGAAGAAGATTTACCGACCACGGGTCAAGCCCAAACGTGCCTTATACGTTCCCGTTTATTTCTGTGTTTTTAAACCACAAAATTCATTTTGAACCTAAATTTTCACTCACCCGAGTTTGCTCATCTTAGTACGCTCGTCAACTCAGATGCACAGCCTTGCAGCAGTAAAATGTCCACCGAGACTTGAAGTTTGAAGTTTCTTTATTGTTTCACGGACAACCGCCGTGTAGTGGGCAGATGTAAAGGCAAGAGGCCTGACAGAACCTCTGCGCCCCCCACAGTTCGAGGCAACTTATATCCTTCACAAGAGGAATATCACTCAAGAGAAACAAAACTCGTCACTTAAAAAGGGGCATACATCCATGAGATATGGCTTATGCCATATCGTAATGATTATGTAGTTTCCCAAGCAATTGTTACAAGGGTATTAAATACACACCAACAAAAAGGTAGTAACAACACTGCGATCACAAAACACAAAAACGGCGTTATTTGATTCAAAAGTAAGCAGCATATTTTTTTAGCTTGTAATTAAGAACTTTTTGGAAATATCAGCAAGGTGTGGGCCAATGTAGAATGAAACCAGCATGACAATTTTAATAATGGAGTAAATATTCGCTGCCAAGCAGGCAGACTTTAAATAAGCCTTAATTCATTATCAGGCGGGGAACATGTTATACAATTTAAAATACGATGTCACTGCCAACTAACAACATTTCGCGTTATTTTTAGAAACTGTAGAAAGGTTTTGCGTACTGAACATTAAGGTCGTCCCTGATTATTCATTTAATCGCTTTAAATTTTATTGTTTGACGCCCATAATTAGTACTTACGGTGGGAATAACTCTGCAGTGGAGCTTACGAATTGCGTATGAAGTGCAACTGTCGACAGGTGTGGCGTGTAGCTATATTAATGTTACTCCATTGAAACAGTTTGAAGTAAAAGACTTGATCGGCCCTAGGCATGTTACATTTTGTGAAGAGCTCTTCACGGCTGTGCAGATGTGCGGACGCCCGCTTCGTGACACGGGCCAGTGTCCCTTAGAGAGCTGGTGCTGCACCACACGAGCTTCGGTGGGCGCCAATCTCGCCAGCACGAAGCCAGAGCTCACTTGAGAAGCAGAGGAACACCGGTGTATCACAGGTGAGATGAAGCGAAAAGCCTATTGTGGGCTTTCTTCCGCATGATCATTGCCAGACTGATATAGTTAACAAACTGACCTTGCTTAACTTTACCTCCAGTAATGCGTTGGTTGTCGTATACAAATAAAACTCTATTATAGAAAGAACAACGAGAAGGTGTAGGTACTGCGTAGAAAAATATACGTTTCTACTTATCGTTGTGGATACTCTTGGCGTAGCATGCTAAGCCTGCACGGTAAACAAGGATCATCCTGTATGAGAGTAAAAAGAACTGTAAGATCCTGTAACACACTCCATATTAGCAGCAGCTTCTTATTAGAAGAGAGCCCAGGTGTATAATTTGATCGCTAAACATTCCGAAAGATATATATGATTGGCAACAAAAGCTCATTACTACCTTAGGTCAAATTAATTTGGTGTAATTAGCAATGAAGGGCGACTTTTAACAGCGGCACTAGAGGCATCAAGTACATTAATTAGGGGAGACTTAAAGCTCGGTAAAAATTTTGGAGACTGCAAGAATTCGCTCTTTTTGAAGAAAAAAAACGGGTTCCTTCGCCGGCTATATAGGCATTATAGGCATTCCGCACATTTACTGATGAAAATCTGCAGAAGGGTTTCGGAAAAATGCCCTGCCCCAAAAGTTTGTGCGATTGGAGACGTGCTGCTCCATACTCCCTTGTATGGTTACTCGTGTTCAAAGAACATGAATATTTTGTTTTAATTGTATTTATCTCAATAGATGTCCCCCCCCCCCCCAAAAAAAAAAAAAAAAAAAATTTGATGATTGCGCCAGCCTTACTTGCCAGCGTCAGTAGCTGGAAACTGTGTAATGGCATCGAGATGATGGAATGGATCTCATAGACGTTGCTGATACTGAGTGGCGTAACAGTGGATGATGCAATACAGGCCAATAACGAGAATTGTGCCCTAGCAACAACAGATACGAACATAAAACAGAACAGAGCACCGAGAACGGAAAATCCCTGTAATAAAGTTTTTATATCGGCGCACAAGCGAAATGTGATCTTAGTTGAAGCTATATCTGGGGATTTTTCTCGCAGTCAAAGCAAAACAATATTCAGGTGCTTTGAGGGCTAAGAGCAATCAATAGACACAGGATAATGTTTCTGACCTTGGATAGCGTAAGCGAACGTTTCCAATTTCAGAAACAATCAGTGATAGGAGATCGTCTGTGGACAGAATGATGCCTACCGAACAAGAGTCGCACTTTGTGTCGCAACATTTTGTAATCCCCCCCAGGAAGAAAAAGAGAGAAAAAACATGCTACATCCGTCTCTCTTGGCAAGGCGGAATAAAGAACACAATATTGGCAGTCTCCTCATCGCTTCAGACTGCAGCGCACAGTGTCGGCCTTATCGCAGCGTACATTCTGGGCTAAATGTTACGAAACGGGTCAAGATCTCATCATTGTCATCAAACTGAACTGCGCAAGAACTAAGCACCAGTACTAGTGATCTAAATCACACCTGTACTCATGTTGCTAAAAGCATAATAAATAGATAGGTGTACAAAAGACAAACTTGATACCAACGCGATCGCAAACCAACAAGTCATACTCACCCAAGCAATTTATAAGCAAGAATCGAAATCGCATGTATCTTGTGCAAGCATACGAGCCCTTCTATTCCTCGTAGCCGTTCCGCTACATGCTACGAGCGTGTAATTACTCCAATTCGAGTTTATACGGGATTATACCGTTCTTTTTAACTGAGCCGAGAGGGATGTCTTGAGAAACGTACTAACCATTTATGGTTTAAAATGTTTAGAGTCCCAAAGCGAGATTGTCTATGAGGGACGCCGTAATGGTGGACTATATGCACATGTTGATCCCCTGGTGTTCTTAATGGCCGCTGACATACATTGCATGTATATGGGCGCCATGTGTCTCGCATCCATCGAAACGCGGCCGCCACGGCTGGTACCCACACCGCGTTCTAGAGACCAGCACTCAAGCGCCCTATCTACCGATCCCCCTGCGACGGGGCATAGGATGCTTTTTCCCCCCTCTTGCATCGTATGTAACAGGGCAGAGGCTCTTCTACAAGTGGCTTCAGGGATCGGGTCCTGCAGTAAAAGTGAAGCGACGCATAGGCAGAAGTAATTTCTATACAGGGCAACATTCATTTTTACAACGGATATCAATTCGAACTAACTAGTAAGAAAAATGATTTTGCGAAACAAGTAAGGAGTCTAACGGTGCTAATGATAATAAGAATGTGAAACTCGAAAATGAAGTTATTCCGTTTTTATCTCCTAGTAGCGCGCGGAGGTTACAGGAGAGATTCAGGTAAACGGTTAAAGGCGTCGTATGCATATAGACAGCGTCTTTCTTTGCCATAAATGCTGAAAAATTTGAGGAACAGAACGGAAAATAATTTTTTCTTAAATTTCAAAGCCCAGCAGAATTCGATTGAAGGTCTGATTTCCCGAAGTGGTGGAAAATTGCTTATAGAAAAAATAGGGTGGGAAGATGTAGAGACCTTTGGATGGAAAATATATATGTTGGTACTGGATGACGGAATAAAAATAACATACTCCAAAATAGTCTTAACGAGTGACAAAAAGTAGTTCAATTTTACTTGTACTTGTACTTTCTTTGAAACATTACAAATCCGAGCTGATGTAAAAATAATGTAATTAAAATTTAAGACACTAATAAAAATATCGACAAGATTAATATGACTCTCTCGCAAAGTCAAATGAATTTAAATAGAAAACGGGCCTCTCTGAACTGTTAGAGGCTTGTGATACTTGGCCTGGGAAAACAATTAACTCATAAAAATGTGCAGCATGAGATCGTTATAAAACTGAATTAGACACATGGTTAAGTTTAAATATACAGAACTTATAAAAGAACTAAGAGTACTCATAGGAACAGTACGCGAAAAGTATACAATATTAAAAACTGTGCAGTGCGCTACAAGTTGAGAATCATAGCTTGATCACCTGTTTTAAACGATACGGTAAGCATACCGCCTGACCAATAAACCGGTACGTGATTCGGTGATACGAGCGTAATATCTCGCTGAACTGTACCTTACAGAAGAACGCGGAATTTTAATGCGATCGTTATCGCTGCTTTCAAGTTGAAATCAGAACACGACAATGCTGGAGCATCGCAGTTTCCGCAAACAATCAATAGGAGCAAGTTATGTTACTGATAGCAACTATAATCAAAACCTGCAGACACTCGTTGAGATCGATGATTTCACTAAGCCAAACGTTTCTCCTGCACTCGATGTTAGCTCAAAGCTGCAAAAGAAAGGAAGAAGTAACTGAATATGCCGTGGTGGCGCTTCTTTGCTTCTTTTCGTTTTCCGGGAAGCAAAAAACGCACAGCGGGCGGCATGCAAGGACTGGGAAGTAATCCGGGGAACCACTCCACCCACCTTCCCTGCCTACGGTGAATCCCCCTAGGACGTTCTCTCACTCCTCTTCCTTCCTCCATCTTCCTGCTCCGCCTCCCCGACCTTCTCTTGGCGAGAAAGGAAACGTCGAAACGAATAAAACCTGCTACGCGAAGCGCCCACCGGCCCTCCCAGTCAAAACGGAAATGGAAGGCGTTATTGGATTTGCGAGCAGTTTATTGCAAAATCGCGGCTGCCTGCGACCGAGTGGAGAACTGCTGTAAGTGCGGCGCAACGAAAACAGGCGGCGAGGCAGCCACATCCAGACGGCGCTGCGGTCGAATGGAATGGCTCCCCAATCACTCCGCTCGCTCGCTCGCTGGATGACCCGCGCTCAGAGCTGCGTAGGGTGAGCGATTCTCGATCGCCATTAAACGCCTACAATGTGGAGAGAAGTGTGCTTGCAGAGCACCGTTTGGAACAATGGGGAGCCGCGTTCGGTTCCGATTATTTAAGAATGACGTGTGTACATAAGTTTAGGGACAACGCTTAGTAATGCGCTGCGCCCCGCCGGGGGGCGCAGTGGTTTCGGCGCTCGACTACTGTTCCCAAGGATGTGGGATCGAATCCCGGCCTCGGCGGCCGCTTTTCGGTGGAGGCGAAAAGCAATGCGCCCGTGTGCTGTGCGATGTCAGTGCACGTTAAAGAGCCCCAGGTGGTCGAAATTTCCGGAGTCCTCCACTACGGCGTCTCTCATAGCCTGAGTCGTTTCGGGACGTTAAACCTCACAAAACCACAAAACCATAATAATGCTCTGCTTCGAAAAGACTGCCTGTCGGGGCTGGGTTAGGACCTTTGTTTTTGGTAATTATTTGCCAGAGGTGTGCTGGTGTGAGCACTAATATTAATAGCAGCCAGGTTCCAGCGGATGCACGCAACGAGTTAATTTTTGCAATCTCGTCGCAGAAACGGAGCAAACCCTTACGACATGCGGCCATTCGTCATGCCGTCGACGCCACACGGTTAAAGCGGTGCGGACATTAGGTTCTAGTTGCGCTCTTTTTTTCGTTTCACAAGTGCACAAGGCAGTGGTAGATATATAACACCACGTTAAATTCATCTGGACTTAGTGTCTAATATATAATTCAATTTCTTCGTTGATGTTCTTCGGGTCAAACAGCGGAACGATACTGTTATATCTATAGTTAATTTTTCATGACGTGACTTGTATGCATTCTACGGCGCCAAGTACCGTTTTTCGAGACCAACTGTCATATATGAATTGTAATTATTTAAAACGATTAAACAATTTCCCTATAGCTCAACTTCCACGTTCTAATCACCGTCGATGCCCAAACATAAACCAATATTGTACTAAAGAATCAGTAGAGAACAAATTAGTTACTAGGTGCTAGCGAGTTACACCTGGTTATAGGAATCGAATATAAATTTCTGGAAAGCAAATGCGCAACTACATATTAAGTTTAAATATCACTTCGAAAAAAAAATGGTATCAAGGGCGTGTGTTTTGCATTGATGTTTATATCTGAATGTTAAATATTCACTGCCTATCGGAGCAAAAAGAAAAACGAAAAACTGTGCCCCCACGTACAATGGAACTAAAGGCGTATAAGGGCACAAGAATGCATGGAAATGAGGAAAAATGTTTAATATTCAAGCTTGTACGGATCTTGAATGCTGAATATTCATGAACATTATTGAGATTCTCTCCGGTAGAGCCTGAACATTCCGCTACTTGAAACCTAGTGGCGAGTTGGCGCGGCCGATTCAATTTTAGCTTGCGCTTCCCAATGTTTAGTGAAAAAATGACAACGAATAAAAAAAAAAATGCCGAGATCCTAGAAAAACTATTTGGGCCACGTGATTGCATGTGTTTGCTGCTGACAACTACGATTTTCATGGGTTGTGGTAGAAAAATCTCGGCATTTGGTGTAATTATCACAGCCGCCTGTTGAACGACGAATATTTTGTGTGCTTAATATTCGTCCAAATTAGTTCTTTGTACCAGAAAGTATGTTTTTCAGCTGCTAATACGCACACGGGAAGCCGGCTTAACGTCCTATTTCATTTCTGATTATAATCCAGGGCATTCGAAATATCTGCGGTGTGGTAAGCCCTGATATCATAACGATATGCGGATTGTCATCCAATGTGCACTGGGAAGAATACGGAACAGACCGCGAAGGAGACTATAGAGACAAAGCCGAAAGCCATGACGTGTACAGTTGAGTCTGCCTGCCTGATATAGAGCTATCAAAGTGACCTTCCAGTGCATGTAGTCTACCAAAAAGTCGCTATAAATATCTCTGCTGTATCTAATTTTCATTGTCTCGAAAATTATTTTATTTCAGTTTTTTTTTTTACGCGTTCGACCTACTATTATAGAAACAAACACAGAAGACTTATTCTTTTTGACCTAGATTATACAGGGGTGCAAAGCTATACTAAGCTAGAAGGAATATATCTATGCACTAGGTTTCTCCTTTTTTTCCGTCGAGTTTTATTCTGTGATGGCAGTATGAAAGAGAATGGTTTCATACAAAAAACATCTGTTACCTAAATATCCGATATAAACAAAATATCTAGTTGCGATAAAAAGAAAACTAGATTGGAAATAAAAAGAAGGCTTTCTTAAGCTTTGGATAGCAGCTGCTGGCAAAATGGGCTTAAAGGTCAACTCCGGTGGTTTTTCCATAATTTTCTGTTTTTCATTGAATTACATTCCTCGGCACGTCCTGACTCCAACACAAAAAACCGCTTTTCGAAATTCCAATTGGAAGTATTTTTAAAAAAGAAAAACAGTAAATTGAAACCGAAACTGCTTTCACGGCCAGAAACGACGTCCCAGGTGACGAAATGGTGACGTCACACTCAGTATTAGAGAAACACTCGTACGTGCGTTGGATGGTGAAAATAAAGCACGGAAACCATGAAGCATTGCATAAAATGAGTTCAATATAAGCCTCACAACTTCATAATCATGCGGGAAGTGGACAGCAACGCGGGTATGCTGTTTGTGACGTCACAAACTCAGTGGTGCCAGCAGAAATAGTCTCAACGTACGCCATGAAAGCAGCATATTTTAAAGTCGTGTTGCGCGCGAACGGATTATCGTACGGCGCCCAAATTTTGTAGAATGCGCCAGGACGGAGAGGAGAATATACAGTAAAATTTTTATTAGAATATTCGAATGTCAAAAAAAAAAAACCCGGAATTGCCCTTTAAATGTTCTTCGTGCACAGGAAGCAGTATATACAGCGCATGTAATCTCCCTTCACGTCATCCTATCGACTGCGGTGGCTCAGTGGTTTAACATGGGACAGGAGACGCAGGTCCGATTTCTACCGCAGCTTCAGTGTTTCGATGAAGTCGAAACGTCAAGGCCACACGAGCGCTGTGCGGTTTCCTCCCTCAAAGACCATATGCATCGCTTCAGCACGTTAAATTCATGAATTTACAATCTGAAATTTCACTCACGTCATACCAGTTTCTCGTTCTCCACACAATAGTGCCGAATGCGGAGAGAACGAAGAGAACAAGCATATAGCGACACAAGTACCGTTAACTACTGCACTAACGATTTCCTGTTAAACCTGTTATGATAGCACGCTAAGCACAGTCGCTCAGTTGTACTACGTGTTATCTTAAAACGAGAGAAGTTGCTACCGACGCACACGTTCACTCACACTGATCACGTGACCTCCCTATACGCGTGTCCCGAGCCCTAGCGCTTCCTGCGAACGTAGTCGTCACCAGTGATAACCCAACGTAGTTCACGATTTGATATGTTGGTTCATTCGCTCTCGTCTTATTAACTGATGTGCTAACCGTCGTGGTTAGGCAAGTTAGTAGGGCGACTGCTCCGGACAGGCCCGGGGTTTGAATACCTGGAAAGAATGAATTTCTCTTCAAACACGGAGTTTCTGAGAAAGCTGCGTATTGTTCCGCTGGAGCCGTATGGCTAAGCTTGGGTAGATGCTTATCAGCAACAGCTTCCTCATTAGCGAGTCGGAACCTGGACAGTACTGTGAAAGAAGTTATTAACTGAGAGGGAAAAGGAACCGAAATAGAGATCAAAACAATTCATGGCATCTCTCTCAGAAATTCTAAATTTCGTCAGCAAACGTAAACGTTATAAAAATTTGGACATTATGTTTTTGTGCATTACCATTTCGTTCGAGGTTCCGTCTGCTTACAGGTTAAAATTTTATATAACTAGAACATCTGGTAATGCTCCTGTTGTGCTAAACATGAACGAGAAGCCTCACTCTTTTTCCCTCACTCACGTTAGATAAGACTCTAGGAGCGCTCGTCTTGTATTCTTGGTAGCGACCTAACAGAGGTTGACATGACAGGCACTGGTGGCGAAGAGGGCGCTGTCATAGAAGATAATATTATTGCTATACTCATAACCTGAGTTACTTTGAAACGTTAAACACTATAAACCAAACCTATTGCTGCACTTTATAAAGTGCTTTCGCGGGACGCCGTAGTCTGTTAGTAATTCTGAGTGGCTAATCCAACTTAACGCGCGCAGCCCTCGCACACGACAGCTTTCCAAAGTTGAAGTGACGAGCACAGCGTTGACAGACCTCAGGAGGAAAAATGGGGCGGAGAAACAAAGTGGCAGCCCACCAAACTGCGTAGCGAGTGCTCTTTCTCTTTATGACCTGGATGTATAAAGTACACATGACCGACATCCCCTGAAAGGAAGTTTCAGTACCACATACGTAACGCCTCATTTCTATACGAATACATCCGCGTTTATTTCGCAACAGCCCGTTTTCTGCATGGCAAGGACAAAGTAGCATACGAAAAAGCAAAAAGCACTTTGCGTGCAAGCACGTTTGTCGCAACGTGATTTGCGAATAATGAAAGAAGAAGAAAGCAGAGTCCTCCACAGAAAGAGAGAGGGAATCCTAATTTCCGGTGATTTCTTTTTTGTTTGCTTGAGCCCACGGACGATGCAGTAAACAGCTACTGCGGTTGACACTCAATCGCGAAGAAGAAAAACGAGGCCCCATACGCCCGCAACCTCCCAGCAATGAATCAACACCACTTCAGGCCCAAGCAGAACGCGACTGATAGATACACCGTACCAGCACAGACAGCCGCCTGCCTAGGCTCTCGTGTGTATATATATATTATATACATGAGGCGGAAGTAAATTACGGACTCTGCTATGGTTTCCCTCGTTCCAAATTACGGCGCTGAAAACCTTGCTCCGGTTGCGGGAAATAAAGGGAAGGAAAAGGGAAAATAATGGAAAAAAACGGAGCCAACTTTCCTTAACGCACGAAGCACTCCCGCGAGGCAGCCGCAAAAAAAAAAAAAAAAACGGGAAACGGGAAGAAAAGAATATCAAACGCGGAGACTCAACTAAAGAAGCGGATGATAAAAAAAACGCACACACTGTATCAGAGGCCATCAGCAAGACACCCAGAAAGAGGGGAGGGTAGGAGGAACGTTTCGTGTATGGAACGCGAGGGGATGGCACAGGCGCGGGGGAAGAGGAGGGAATTAAAGGGGAAAATACGGGATGCAGGGAAACGGCAACGAGGAAAAGAATGGGCTGCGATCCGGCGCGAATCATTGAGCCGAGTCTTCAGGTGATGCAGCAATAAATCATTGGGGCGGGGAGAGGCGACGTTGTAAGGAAAGAGCGTTCACGGGCGGGGAACATCATCCAAGCCACGCAGAAAGATTGATCGGCTACAGACGTATCCACGCAATCTTGCATTTTTCTCTTCCTCGATCGTCATTTCCGTCTCTATTTTTAACTTTACAGTTGTTGTACACACTTTCGACGTTTTCTTTTTTTCTTTTCTAAGGTGAGGGTACACCTCTTTCACATCTCATGCGCTAGCCTTCCCCTGTCCCCCTTTGCCCGTTCGCTGTGCTTTCTGCCTCGCTCGGCTTGCCACTTGTAAACCCTCTGATTACTATTTAATGGCATATCTATATTTTGTCCTTGAACAAGAAAAGGGAAGGAGCTCCAGTTAATTACGTTATACACTCCAAAGATATGTCTCTCTCTATCCTGAATCGGTCTGTTCGATTCTGGCGTCGTTGTTTTGTCCGCGCACTTCAGTGGTTCTGCCTTTCACTCTAGTTCGCTCAATCCTCCTGATTGGTTACTCTTTTTCTTTTTTTAACTTCCAGTCTCTCGTCTTTTTTTTTTTTTTTCTCGTTGTCTGCGGCGTAATTAGGGTGGTCCGTTTTAATGGCCCCCTCTGGTGTTCAGCGAACATCTTCCTTTGTGCCTCGTGCCACTCTTCTTTTCGTTCTATCGTAATTTATACGTGTATTTGGCATATATACGTCCTCCTGTGCTCTGTATTCTTGCCGTAGAACCTGTGATTCTGCCTCAGTGGCGACGGCTCAGTGGTATGCGGCGTCGGTTTTCTTTTTTTTTTTTTTTTTTTCATTTTTGTTTCCACGCATTCCGTTTTTGGTGCGCGTAAAATAGGAAAGCTTCGCGAACCGCTGCATGCACATGGGGGGTAAAATTTGATAGAAATTGTGTAGGCGGCTGCGTACGGGTGAACGACAATGCGATACGAAGCGCGAACATGAAGGAATGGGTCGTTGGAGAGGTAATTACTCGCCGGTGTGCAATCGAATGACAAAATTTTTTTCAGTATTTTATTACGTTTTTTTTTTTGTTTTTACTGTCCCCGTGCACCTTTCGTATTTCGACTAATATACTTTTTCGTGCTGACTGTTAAGCTTTAATTTTCATCTTTAAGGCACAAAGGAAGCTCTTTGCGAGCAAAATCACCCGCGCACACTGATCGATTTATTTCCAGACTTCTTCGAAACTAGACAGTGAGTTAGCTGGGACTCCTAAAGAAATGAGACTGTCGGTCCGGTAACAATGGCTACTGAAACTTGGCCCTATGAGAATGGAGTTTCTTGAATGAAACTCGATAACGTAGGAATAGTTTTCAGTATGAGATCAGCCTGAAATAGGTTGCTCTTCAGCCTTGCTTTAAAGAACCACTGCATGATTGTTATCCCATGCAATCCGACCATCTGCTTCGAACAATTACAAAGCGAAAGCAAGCAATGTTCTTTGTTTTTTTTTCAATGCTTCAACAATGTTAACTCTTTCCCGTTTCGTGCAATTGGGCTCATTCTGATGCTTTATTTCCAGGATCGAGTAAGGAAAAATTCAGCCACAAGGTCGTAGTGAAGTGTTCTACATGTGGGAAAGTCTATTCGGAAACTTTCGAACGAACACGCCTTAATAAAACTTAACATGAACGCTGGCGACCTCGACAAGGGCAAACAAAGGCAACGCTGGCGATATTAGCATTGAGGTGCGACGGAGAATAACTACAAGCTGTTAGCATGTTTGTCAAGTTGCAGGATGTAACAGGCCAGGAGCTGGTATATGAAGAACAAAAAACTGCGGAGAGCTCAACATAAAGGGAGGAAATGAAACAGCCCTATATATAGTGGATATATATATATATATATATATATATATATATATATATATATATATATATCGCCAGGTTTTTTTTTCCTTTTTCATATTTATATGGAAAATATTGCATTGCAGTCTATTTCTCCCACAGGGTGTATAGTGTTTAGGGTTCACAAAGAAGAACGGAGCTATCGAACCGTGCTCTGCTTATGAGACATCTTGCCGTAAAAAAAAAAAAAAAAAAATCAAAAGGACACTTAAACGCACAATATATTGTAATGTGGAGGTTTTTGCATCGAGGTTTGTGCCTTTCTTTTATGGTTGTGTTTGCGGACCACTAAATGTTTCTGTGTACACAGCCAAGCACCTATTTGGGTCATGTGGCTAGGGTTTAGTTGTTTCCTCAAGCTGTCTAGAGAGGTGTAAATGCGATCACGATGAAGATACGTCGAATCGTATATAGCAGTCACAAGCGGTCTCGTTAAGTCACCTTCCTCCAGCAAATGACCAAATTTCTGGAACCGACGGCAGATTTTCCCCACAATGAGGCCCCGACTGTTAGCGTACAAATAAGGTCTACTTCCGGTGTCAGAGTTGGATTCGTCTTAGTCTCGCACGGCTGACGATGTGAGCACATTTGCACTGAGTTAATAAGTACCTTACAAACGAGAGGCTGAATGGATTCCCTGATAGAGAAGAGACAAGAAAGTAACTAGGATAGAAAACATTGATGAAGGGTGTGGCGATTTCCTAGTCACCATGTGGATTAGCTGGTCTTTACGTATCAGTGAATGCCCGTAAGCGAGTGGATGGGCCAATTCATAGATGAGCGGAATGCTAGAGAGGCACTAATGGGAAACTAAAGTTGGCTAGTATCAAGGGGGACAGCATTCTGAAATGAAAACACGGCTACATTAAGAGAAAATGGAGCATTCGTAAGATTGAAGAGATCGGAAGATTAAATGCAGCTACCGACACCGCGACCACCTGCAAATAAAAAAAAAAATGTTTTGGCACTAGCAATCATTCTGGTTGTAGATCGCTGAGATCTGCTTGCAACGCTATTTACTTCCGATCACTGATTACGGAGTCCTCTTTTTTTGTTATTGGTGTTAGAGGTTTGAATCGAATGGCAAAAAAAAGTGTTAGATTTTCAAATGGAATTCTTTAGCAACAAGTCCGTCTTATGCTACCGAACAGATATCAGCATAACCATAAAATTAAATGAATAAGATTATTGTTGTGTAGAAAAATTAAATGGCGTTATCCGTGTCCCTTGCTCGAAACTGCCTATATGGGCCCGAGGAGAGAGAGCGAGAGAGAGAGAGAGAAAGAGAGAGTGAAGATGCAATATGCAATGTAAGAATGATAAGGCGTGCAAGCCGAAGGATGAGCTATAGGCGAGTGATCTTGTGCGGTCGAGACAGCGCAGGGAGCGGCAGCGGATTTTTTTGGGGAGAAGGCAGTGCGAATACCTTTGTTTACAAGGGTAAGTGAATGGACTTCTGGGTAAGTAGGAGCAATGCGGCTGGGAGTAGTTATTACACTTACTTCGTGAAAGGGTTGATTGGATTGGTAAATTAGTAATAGTTAATTGCATCACTTATTGAGTAAGCGGGTGGAACTCATAAATATGAGAAGTTTCTGGAGAACATGAACTCGGAAAGTAAAAAAGAAGACTGTATACATTTTCAGGGACAGTTTCTGTTTTAGAAAAGAAATGCAAGAAAAAAAGTGACGCTAACTGGAGAGTTTCAAGCAAATGCAGCTGTACACGACCGGCGAGAAAACAAGCACCCCTTCATTAACCACTCAATTCGTTTGCAAGGTCGAGCGCTCTTTAATTTGGTGCGACGCTCTGCAACTTCCAACTCCGTCCCCAGCCCATCCCCTCTGTCGATGTCGCCAGTCAGCTCATCAGAGTATACACGCTCCAAAGAATCCGATCTTTCGCACCGGAGAAGCAAACCGGGTAAATGCGCAGCTCATGTCTTGGCGGATTCAGGACGTCGAGGGATGGCAGAGGCTTCCTAGTGTACCCCCCTTCTCTATCTTCAAGTTCCCGGGCTGTTAAGTTGCATCAATGCGGCGTGTGCATAGCGACGACGAAGCCTAAGCGCTCTCATAGAGCGAGCTCCTCTCGGCGGAGCAGGAACTTTTTAATCCAGCACTCCCGACGCACCAATTGGAGCGCGGCTCCTTCCCATAGCCCCCGGGGAAAAATTGGTTAGCTTGATTGGGAACGGATTAGCCTTAGAGCACAACGCGATCACGGCTCAGTAGTCCCCCGGGGATTAGCGCTGATCCTAACCGTGAATGACACCTCGCCGAGAGAACACAGAAAGGGAGAGGGCTGTAAATAAAAAGGAAAGGGGAGGGGAAAAGGAACCAAGCCTACACAGTTGTGGAATCTCAGTCGCGGGTGAGAGCATAGTGCGTCTACTCCTCCCCTTAAGTGTGGCGCCACACCGCGTATGAAGGTTCAGTTCGCCCGGCACTGGCCGCGTCTTTTCTGGGCTCTCACGCCGGTATCACTCGCACCACCACCTTCGCCGCCAGGAGAGAGCACGCGGCGGGGTCAATTAGATTGCCCGGGCTACAAATAAGCCCGTTCGGAGTAGGCGCGCTCGAGAGGCGGGCATATAGCTCCGGCACTGGCGAGTCATCCCTACCTTTCCCTTATTCCCCAATCGCCAACTCCCCTCGCCACTACGCGCCGCCACGCCCCTCTCCCTTCAGACTTCGCCATTAGAGTGGCCGCATCAGTATTTTAATGAGCTTGTTGCCGGAGGGAGTTAGGGAAAGCGGGAGGTTGAGAAGGCGCACTCCCACTTCACTGAAACCGCTTCTTCCCGGCAGGTCATTGCACAGCGTCCCAACAGCTTTAAAGGAATAGTCTGGACCACTGAGCTTTCCCGACGTCCACTTCATTAACGAGTTCATTCTTTTTTTATTGTTTGAAGGAAGGACAGTGGCTCCAAACAAGTTGAAGACGGCGCTTAGTGTTTTCTTTGTTTAGAACCTATGTGTGGTTTAAACAAAGGATAAATGAGGAAAAAGGGAGTTAGGAAGCAGTATTACCTAGCTCTAGGTATCTATAGGGATGAACCAAGACTTCCGTTACCATGGCAGAGAGTCTGACTTTTCGCAACTTCCGAATGTATAATGTTCCTCTCCGTCAGGAAAGACAAACAGGAAAAGTGGGATTGGCAGCAGCAAAATAAATAGTGAAACATTTCAAGAGTGAAAGTTAGTACAACTTTCCTTGCTTCTTTTCCCCACCAGAAGAGACAAGATGGGCGAGTACGGACCATTGGTTCGAGAGCAAGCGACAAGTATAATACGTTTCTTCTTTTCCTTTCCTTTGAAACCTAGATTAGCTCGGCCGACTTCCAATCCATGTTCCTCTTTTCGCATTCGCCGCCTTTTGTCGCGCAGAGCGGGAGCTTGCGCTACCACAAACGTGAACAAGGTGTCAGGATTAGGGAATTAACTGCCTCCGCATGGGAGCTATCCCTCTTTTAGTTCCCGCCCTCCCGTTCTTCCTTTCAGTGGGGCGCGTGCCGGCTCCAAATTAGCTCCTGTCCAAACGGAGATTCATTCTGCAGTAGTACGTGCTGAACAAAATGAAGCAAGAAAGAAGGCGTCGGCCTGTGTTGTTTGAGTTAGAGCTAACTAGGGACTTGCGTTGTAACTTGAGGGAATGGAGCCGGGCGAGGCGGGAAAAAGCCCGGCACAAACAACAGCGGTGAAGATAAGGAAGCAGGAAAGTAATGACTTCGGTTCAGGGGAAACGTCACACCAAGAGTCTGCAAAACCCACTGAATGGGAGCAGGACATAGGCAGGGCTGTTAACGCCTTTGAGGTTAGGGACAAACTGGAGAGATTTGCACCTTTTTGGGGAGCGCTTTCATCGTATGGTTTATACACAGTGCCGTGTTGTCAAAATCGCCGTCCATAGCAGTAACTACTTAAACATTGATCGACGATGTCCGATGAAGGTGCATTGGCCGTACATCAGGAGTCGTCTTCGGAGCAGAGGAGGTTTACCATCTGGTATTCCTGTTACACGAGTGTTTTAAAAAGTAGTTCAGTTTATCCAGTTGAACTTAACGGCAATTAGCAGTACTACGCGGCAGCGCCAACTGTAGTTTGGTTCTCACCGGCTGTTTAGTTCATCTGAGGTCGTAGTTCGCTGTTCAACCGATCAACCAGTCAACTGACAAAACGGCTATGCTATAAGGAACGAAAATAGGTAGTGTATATGACTTCCCACTGGACGCTTGTCCTATAAAATGTAGAACGAAGCTGTGGAGCTATTCTCGCTACTCGTGAACGCGTTGCTGCAGAGTTCGCGAATTAACCTGCCAACAGAACTGGTAACCTGTGTTACGCCATGTAAATATAACGAAATATTTTTTTCGTTCTTTTTTTTTTTTTTTGCAGCCAATATTACGAAGGGTTTTCGGGCGCAAAACTTTGACCGCTCAAACTCTATTTTAGGCCACTAGTTTCTGGTGGCTCTACGATCAAACTGCACTGTCTTGAAATCGGGCCGAAACAAGCGATGGTTTGGTGGACAAACGGAGGCCCCTGTCAGCTACACTGTTCGTTCTATAGTTCACTGTAACTACGCGTTAAAGCCTGCGCTTCAGATGGATTGTCTTTGCTCTATGTTGTGGTCATTTGTAGAAACTGCAGTTCAGGTATGCGATTTAGGGAAATAGTGCTTAAAATTGTACTAATAAAAAATGGCACTTTTTATTGATAATTTTTTTATTAACATGGTCCCCCTGCCCGGCGCCCAGATTTCTTAGCAGTGTGCGCTAGGAAGAGGCTCCAGAAACCCAGCTGCAAAATTTAGGAGGAAAACCTTGTCTCAAACACCACAGACTTGAAAGGTGGCTCTCGTTAACATGTTCACAAGGGGGTTCAAGTTCATAACCTCAAATCGAGGTGACTAAACAGATGTACTGGTTAACTGTGTCCACTGCAGGCGATTGATTAAGTTCTCTTCTGATAATTGTTTAGTCCTGGGGAAGAACGGATTCACTACCGGCTGTTTTACTTTTCAAGAACAACAGCGTTAACAACTTCACATGTCTGTGAAAAAAATGTCGCGTGTCACACTAAGTTGATGCGTTACACATTTGTGATCATCAGTCGAGTATTATAATTCCATTTTTGCAACATTGAAAGACAGCGAGAGTAATGGTGTTACAGAGTAGTGCTTCGGTGGGTAGCAAATTAGACAGGGTAGATTTATTATCAATCCTGCATTCTTACGTTGAAAACGATTTCTGTCTAAATTTTTTTTCAAATTGTTTCTGTCTAAATTTCTTTCTAAATTTATAATTTCTAAATTTCTGTCTAAATGTTTGTCTAAATTGTTTTCAAAAAGGTTTCTTGAGAGAGACCATAATTCTGGATAAGAAAAGAGAGAAAAAGTCTAATAGAAACATCTTCTAACACTTCCTTTGGGGAGAAGTGCCACGTTGAACCGGGAAGCGAAAGTGTAAAAGGGAACTAGGCGCTTTCGAATCAGGTAATTCATCCCCTTTTCTGTACCTTTATTCCCTATAGGGAACGAAGGGCGGTTTAAAGCAGAGCAATTACACGCAACCTATTCATTAGGTTGCGTGTATCCGTAGGCAGCCTACAGCACATCAGCTGCTTGCAAACACTTGACAGGGAACGAATTAGGCGGCACGGCACCGCTAAGTTCTTGCCGAGACACCGCGTCGTATAGCTAATTAATGCGAACTCTGACTCCGCATGAAGGAAAGAAATGAGCAGATAGGGAAGAGTAGGGAGACACTTAGGCTAGTGTTGAACGGGCCATCTGATCCCACTGCACTCGAGACCTTCCCGTCCCGGTGAAATCTGTTTGCACACCGGAAGTGGTGATGCTGCCGCGGTTGTTGCTTCTTCGAGGCATCAAACTCTCGTCACGAACGAGTAGTCTTTGAAAAACCGCCTTTGCTCTAACACTCCAGAGAGCGATGTGGTTGATTGGCTGCCTGAAGTGGGGAACTTCGATTCAAAAGACTCGTTCTGTGTGCTTTCTCTCCTCCCCCAGACTCCTACTTTTACTGTTCGTGTCTTCTTTCAAACAAGGCGCAAGTCGGAGAGTCACGATCAGTGACAGCGACGGTAAAGTTAGGGTAAAAGAAAAAAAAGTGAAAGCGGACCGACTGTGCAGATGCTGTGAAGGTTCGACATCGTGGAGAGGCGGTGGTCCCCAAATGACGCACATTGAAGCTCTCGGAAGCAGAGAAGCCTTGTGGCAAGTCGTTTGAGACACTGTTTACTGCCCTTCTTGCCACCGCGTTTTCCTCGAATTTCTAAGAGGCACTCCCTATCTTGTGGAGAGTTTTGCTGTCTGTCCTTCCTGAACTCGCAGAACTCAATCACTGGCGACCGTGGTGGCGTCGACGCCATTTGTGTGCACGAGAAATTAGATTCCACTCGTGTGACGTGGCGCTCTCTTCAGTGTGGTCTCAGGTGAAAAGAAGGTAGCTAGAATGAATGATAGCATCGGATTGGAGAAATAAGAAGTAAAAATAAATGAAAAAGAGCGCTAATTAGGGAAGCTAATCTAAAAAGCACTAAGATAAGGGTTTCAGTCACTTCCCCACCCCCCTTGCTTCATCCTTACTCGACCTTGGGCCGGCAACACACCCCTTCTCTTGCCCTTATGCAGTATACTGGGACCAGTCTTCGTAGCCTCAGTCAGCATCGCATGCAGGTGGCCACACGAGGTCCACCTTTTACGCGAAAAACCCACTTCACCCGAAGTCAAGAAGTCCTTACACGCCACGTATTATGGCCCGCTGGCGTCAGTATACAGAGAAAATGATTACGTGCCCCCCCTGTACGACTCTAACGCGCGGCGGCATATCTCATCTACTCTGGGATTGCCCTGCTTTTTCTACTGGACGCTCCGAGATCAAACCCTACCGCCTGAACTACCGTTCCCTTCTAGAAACTGATGTTGATGCTATAACACACATGATATTTGCCAAGTATGGCTCCCTTAGTGGCCTGGTCAGGGCAATATGATTTGAGTGACGACCTGTGCAAACAATGAACATTATTTCTACTCTCATTTACCGCCATCCATAACCATGAGCCTTTCCATTCAATAAAGGACCTTCAATCAATCAATATCTTAAAATCGTAGTCAAGAAGCACCAATACAGGCTTCGCGCACGCAGTCACGCACAGGCACTCTTACTGGTTACGTATTAAAGCGAAAGTCTTTAATGGCTTATACTGTCGTCGGCAAAAGCTGTCCGCGCGAGCGGCGCACCTGATTGGTCGACAGAGAAGTGACGTCACCAGCCGCCAAATTCGAAGCGACCAACCAGAAGTCTCATCCTGTCTAGCGTTCCTGCCATCTGCAATCCTATACTTGAACGCGCGCCAAAGAACACCCCGGGACAGGAGCGATGGTGTACCGTCCAAACACGCACTTGTCGGAGAGTGTTCTCTTAAAAGACATATAAGACCCTCTAAATTTTTTTGCGTATCTACGCACGTACGGATGCATATACGCAAACACATGCGCATACGTGAGCAGAGGCACTTAGTATCGCTCGAAGGAATATGCGCATGTAGGACGCGCTAGTTCTATCATCGTTGAGTGACATAAAAATATACTGAGGACAATATTGTCACATTAGGCGGTGCATATGCATAAGGAAAGAAGAAGAAGACTCTCGTGAGTTTTGACTCTCCGTGTCCGCCCTCTGCTACAAGCTGAACTACCCCGTAACAATATTTTCAAGCTTTCGCAAGTGAGATGGCGTTCGCCCGCGAAAAAGGCCTTTCCTTTGCCTAGAGATAGGAAGTAAATTGTGATACGTTTTTCCCGTCATTTTGGCGCGAAGTGGTGACATTGTAACGATGTCACTAGTTCGTATAGAGGTGTGACAAGCTGCCTCACATATAGAGCGGAAGTTACAGGATCTCCTCGCTCCTCCTAGCATGCTTCGACATAACTCTCCAGGGCAGAGATCGGCAAGCGAACGTCCTTGACTATGGGCCGCAGCGCAACCAACCGAGAGTAGAAAAAGGAAGAGCGCAGCACGCCTGCGGCAGTGCGCTCTGCGGTGATGCAGTCTTCCGGGCCACTTTCGCGGCCGCTCTCTCTTGGAAAGTGTCTTTTGTTTCCACCGAGCCCACAATCAACTCATCGTTTCTTCCTCATCTTGTACGGCCGCCGCTAGCGATCAACTGTGCGACTACGATGCCTCACCGAACAAGAATTCCTTTTTACCACAAACTGTCCCTTAATTAACATTAATCTGGCTCAGTATTTTACGCTCTTTTCTGTGTAACTCTTGCCCCTACTTACTATACCTGGAATGCTCGCTTTTTTATTTTTATAGTCTTCTTTTATCGCAGTGTTTGTTCATTGTCGGTTTTCCTACTTGTCATTTACCGGGTCGTCTTTTATCACTATCGTGTCGTGGCGTTCTTTTTTTTTTTGTGTGTGTGTGTGTGTGTGTGTGTGTGTGTGTGTGTGTGTGTGTGTGTGTGTGTGTGTGTGTGTGTGTGTGTGTGTGTGTGTGTGTGTGTGTGTGTGTGTGTGTGTGTGTGTGTGTGTGTGTGTGTGTGTGTGTGTGTGTGTGTGTGTGTGTGTGTGTGTGTGTGTGTGTGTGTGTGTGTGTGTGTGTGTGTTCGATTATAATATAGTGCAATTTGGACTACTATACATAAATATCCAATTGTTTGAAAAACATTTTGTGGTTTAGCACTGGTTAACCCCAGTTGAATAGCGAAAGTAACTGCGGAAGTTTCTTTTCTCTGCTAAATGAATCCCCTATAACTCCTTATCAGTGTAAGGTGCTACATTATTAACTACACATAAGCTCATCCTTTAAGAGTACGACGCGAGAGCATAAGCTACCAGCCCACATATAAAGTCGCGCTTCAACCAAGCCGTAGGGACGTGCCTGCGTGTCGTAGGGTTAACGAGAATGCAAACGGTTCTGGCAGGCGGATTCTGATATCACCCTCCCATATGAAAGGAGGTGCCCCCCCTTCCCAAGAAACGTACACCCGATCCACAATCAAGGAAGAAGGCTCGCCCGCGCCAAAGCCCTCGCTGCGGACGCGGCACAGTTTCCCGACCAGACAGCTTTCGTGAATGCAGCGTACATACCGGGAAAGCATGCCTACTCGGTAGCAATAGTCGACGGGCACGGGCGTACGCGCAACTCACTCACACTTTACACCAAGAAGCCAGAGGTAGCTGAACAAGCAGCGATAGCACTAGCTCTAAAAGACTCGAACTTCACAACTGTATACAGCGACTCTAGAGCAGCCACTCGAGCTTTCGCCAAGGGCGGGATAGACAAGAGGACGCTACGGATCTTAGGCGGAAGTAACATCACCGATCACTCCATCGTATGATTCCCGGCACACATGGGCAGCTTAGGGGGCGGCCTGCGGAATCTCAATGAGATCGCACACAAGGCGACGCGAGGACTCATCTACCGCGTCCCTCCGGTTTCCCCTGCTACTCCACATATCGAGTACAGAGATCAATTATTCACGTACAACGAGCTCACTAAGCACTTTTATCTAGGCAGACGAGCATTTCCCCTCCCGGATAAGAAATCAACCCGCAGCCAATCAGTCACGTTACGCTTGCTCCAAACGAACTCATACCCCAACCCCTGGCGCATGAAGCACATCCACCCAGACTACGACGGACAAGATGTGAGTGAACGGTGCAGTAACCGTCTTAAACCATATGCTGTGTGGTTGTGCATCGAGCGACGCCTACGCCAAGAACAAGGAACGTTGGGACAAAGTTTTAAAAAGTGCTTCACTACATGATCAGCTTCGGGCTGTTTAGGAGGCCCGCGCGGCGGCGGAGAGCTTCGGGCTCTCTGTGCCGACGTGGGAGCTGCCTTCTACACCTAGCGCCTAGCCGAGTGTCCTCCAGGACCCCTACTGTTGGTTGGTTGGTTCACAGGAAGGGAAAGGCGCAGTTTCTGTCACACTTGCTCTGTGGACACCTGAACCGCGCCGTAAGGGAAGGGAGGAAGGTGGGAGTGAAAGTGGAAAGAGAGAAAGGGGAGCCGTAGTGGAGGGCTACGGAGTAATTTCGACCACCTGGGGATCTTTAACGTGCGCTGACATCGCACAGCACACGGACGCCTACTGTAGGAAATAAAGTTTTACCAAACCAAATCAAACTCGATTTGGCAGCTCCTGCCCGTGGCATAGGGGTCACGTGCATTCAAATGTCATGGCAGGCTGATTTTTTTACGAGGAAATAAGTAGCTACGCCTCTTCACGGCGTAGCTGCGGCCACCAGAGGTCTCGATTTGATTGTCGTAGTATTGCTTTCGAAATTAAAAAAAGTGGTCTTCTTGAACTTATTCCTCAATCACACACCGACACACGTACTTCACAGGTTGACTGGAACTGTATCCTCAAACCTCGCACAAGGACGGCGGGTAACCGCAAAAGGGATCCTGCGCCTCTAAAGGCGGGGGTTTGTCTCAAAAGGCTAATATCAGCAATTCTATGGCGTTCGATACTTCTGATACATACATATTAAAAGCCTCCTTCCGCTTCTGCATGGATGCTCCTGGCCCTTCTATATCCGACTTACAATTTCTTTTTCTTGTGTGATGCTAACTGCATGCTTTCCTCGGCGTCTGCGTTTCGTTGGAGGCGAAACGGAGTGGCGTCTGTGTGCTGTGCGATGCCAGTTGTTGTTATTGTTGTGGCTGTAGGACGAAAAAAAAAGAAAATGCATGGGCCTGCTACTGGCTCTGTAGCTGAGCCACCTCCGCTGCCTCGTGCAGACAGAAGATTTATTTATAGGAAGGGAAAGGCGCGGCAACTGTCTCACTTGTTTTCTGTGGACACCGCACACACGCCGTAAAGGAAGGAAGATGGGAGTGAAAGTGGAAAGAGAGAAAGAGGAGCCGTAGTGGAGGGCTTCGGAGTAATTTCGACCACCTGGGGATCTTTAACGTGCGCTGGCATCGCACAGCACACGGACGCCTCTTCGTTTCGCCTCAATCGAAACGCAGCCGCCACGGTCGAGTTCGAACCCGGGAACTCCGATACAGTAGTCGGGCGTCTTACCACTGCACCACCCCGGCGGGGCAGACAGAAAAGAAATAGAGAAGAAAGTAAAGGAAGAGGGAAAGAAAGACGCGCGCCGCAACATCCGTCGTACACTATCAGCGGTGGCAGGTGCAATGACGGCCTACAACAGATAAAAATTTGGTGTCAGGCTAGCCTCCACCACAAGCGGCGGCGACCCACCTGTACCAGCCCCGCTAAAGAACTCAGGTGATCGAAATTACCGGAGGCCTCCACTACGGCGTCTCTCATAGTCTGAGTCGCTTTGGGACGTTAAACCCCACAAACCAACCAACCTTTCTTATACAGCCGTTATGCTTCACGAGCCTCATCCCCGTGACCAGAGTGCCAATAATCCGAAGCCGAGCAAGCCGCCAATCTGCACCCCACATTGAAAGTCTGTACACTTCGTTAAATCCGTCACCATTCTCACACTTCCTTCAAGCCTACTTTTCTTTTTCTTTTTCCTTTCAGAATACATCAACGTCTTCTCCGACAACGCCGACCGTGGAAAGAGGAGAGGTGCCACATTGTTGACTAGCTTGTTACGGGGCGCGGCTTTCAAAAAACGCTTGTACAGCGAGGACGCCAAATACTTTCTGGAGATAGACGCGCCAGAGTTTGTAGAGACGCCCGGATATATCTGGATGTCGCAGAGTAGAGCGACGCCGAGCGCTTCCCGAGCGCGTAAGAACGAACGATTCCGTAGTGTGTCGCGAAATGCGCGTAGTGTACCGACAACCCCTCTACAGACTCGTCAGAAACAGCCGCCAGAAAGTGCGAGAGAAGAGAGGAACGTTGTTTGCGTTTTGAATCAGCCAGGGAGAGAATACTGTCGTAGACAGACGCCGATTTCTTTCGTGCTCCGCACTTCGAAGGAGTTAGAGAAGTGTGATGCCTAAAAACACGTTTTTTCTCTCTCTCTGTCTCTCTTTCTCTCTCTTTTTTGTTTTACAAAAGCTAACGTTCAAATGTTATCTTCATTTTTATGCCTAGCTCGGGCTCCCCAGTTCACATCACGTCAGGAAGTTGTAGTCGGACATGGAAATGATTTGACAACTATCGCGATACTAAGCGATGCAGAAGAACGGAAATCTGAGCTAGTTGGTGTATTGCAAAATCTAAAAATAGCGCCGCGACCTGAGACAGTTCTCTTCCTCTGTTTGTCTCAAGTCGCGGCGCTGTTTTTTGATATTGCAAGCGATGCAGAATTGGGCAGGAAACGCTGTGCAGCAGGCTACATGGTGTAGCAGAAGGCGGAAACGACGCGATCATTTGGAGGTAGCAGCGAGTTCAGGGAAATTTCTGATCCTCGCCCTACTTGATAATTTTGCATTCCGCTCTGGCCCGGAGTACACAGGTAAACGCAGCTGCGGCATTTGGCATCTGCAGGCCCATAATGTATAGCAAAACGGTTTCAGCCAATCACTTGCCTCACAAGCTTCTCTTCGGCAGGAAGCTTGACTACAGGGGTTCAGCTTTTTAAATCCAGCCACGTCTACCGCGTGACGAAAGTGGACTGAAGAGGGCCACCAAATAGCGGCACCTTCTGCAACAAGCCGACTATAGAAGCAAGCTGTAGCAATAGGAAATCATAACGGCATTCGAGAGTTGGACTGTGAAAAAGGCTGCCCGCCGAAGAATTGACGCGTTTGAATTGTGGTGCTGGCGAAGACTCTTGAGAGTTCCTTGGACTGCCAGAAGATCAAATCAGTCGATATTGTCGACCATAAACCCTGACTGCTCATTGGAGGGTCAAATTCTAAAGTTAAAGCCCAGCTACTTTGGTCATCTGATGAGAAGAGAGGAGTCACTGGAGAAAGATTTGATGTTGGGAAAGGTTGAGGGTCGCCGGAGAAGGGGTAGGCAGCGAACGCGATGGTTAGATGGCATCCTCGAGGCACTGCAGATGAAGTTATGTGATGTTAGGAAGATAGTGAGAGACCGGAAAGCGTGACATGGTCCATAGGGTCATGAAGAGTCGGACACGACTGAACGACTGAACTGAACTGAATGGCATTAGTCTGAAAACTCTTTCATTTCAAAGAGTCCTTCTATGAACAACAATACAAGTGTGCTGCGGACAATTTCGTACAAAGGTTAAAACAATGAGCTTATGTTTGACGACGAACGAGTTGTATTCGTAGTCATCACCGTTCATTGTATCCAACGTTTACGATGTTCCCGCTCATAACGTCGCGTAGAAAGTAGTAAAACGTGGTGTTCGGTGAATTCCGATAAGATATGATGCAGACAACTACAAAGCAGTCAGGGTTACTTCCTTTAAGGTAATTATAGGGTACCTGGACAACTCAGAGGGCTATGGAACGAAAAATGGTAGGGGTAACATCAAGAGATACGAAGCGTGCAAAGTGGGTCAGAGAAATAACTCAAGTTACCGACATTCTAGCGGAAATTAAGAAGAAGAAATGGACATGGGCAGGGCATGTATTGCGAAGAGGGGATAACCGATGGTGGCTGAGGGTAACAAACTGGATTCCAAGGGAAGGAAAGCATAGCTGGGGGCGGCAAAAAGTTAGGTGGGCGGATGAGGTTAAGGAGTTCGCAGGGGTCAAATGGATGCAGCTAGCACTGAACCGGGTTAATTGGAGAAATATGAGAGACGCCTTCGCCCTGCAGTGGGTATAGTCAGGCTGCTGCTGCTGCTGATCATGATGATTATGAGGGTGCCTGGAAGAAATTCGGCGGTGACCCACTGCTTAACTATATGCCATACCATGGCCTCTGAAATCACCTCCGCCGCGGGAGTGATTCCAGAGGCCATGGCCGCACACGGAGAGTTCCGGCTGGCATCCACTCCGTGCGGCGGCGCGCTCGTCGCTCCCGGGTTAGAGGCGCACGGCGCCTTTAGTGCTAGTGACGATGAATGTTCAAGAGCCAGTGGCGTGCCCTTGGACAACCTCAAAGAGGTAAAAAGTGAACGGTTGTATAGAAATGAAAATATAATCCCGAGATTCCCATTCATGCTGGAGTGGCGAAGCTGCGCTAGGGAATGCGTACTACCTCGGGACATATATTTTCTTTTACTTGGCGCGATATTTATTCCATCGTGCTGCCTTGCGCCTCTCTCTCTCTTTGTGAGTTGCTCAGCGCCCAGTCCACCTACTTGTTCTCCAATGCTTATTTCTTAAGCGCTTGGGCCGGCAGAGTATATTGACTCTACATCCCGGCGGCATCTTCAATCAATGTTGGATTAAGGCCCCCAAGGCTGGAACGCGGTTCGCGAACGGCAGAAAGGCAGAAATCTCGAAAGCCTGCTGCCGCGGCTGTGATGGCTGCGAGGACGACGGTGACAGTTCATTTGGCGAGGACCTGAAGTGGACTGTGCCGATCGAAATCCTAAAACCTTCTTTCGCTTCTCCCCTTTCCTCCCTCCCTTCCCCATTACAGCCTCCTACATTTGCCGTGGCTGCATTCTAACCAGTGCTTGCATGGATTATAGGGCCAGAATGAGTTCCATGCACCGCTGCCGGACACATAACCGGATTCCGGTGATGCTGAATTGATGGTATTAGAGATAATCAACTAGACGTTGTATCGAAGTTCACGAGGTAAAAGATTATCCTCTCACGTACTGGAAACCAAAGAAGTTTAAAGGCGCGAAGTCCGGCTCATTTATTGCGTTTACCCCACGCGTGCTGATAACGGTTTCCGGCACTTCCTCGAATACTCCGGTGCAGTGTATTCCTTGTTAACTTGTTGAATTAGCCTTCACCAATTCATCAGCTGTCGCTTCAAATATAAAACAGACACTAAGGGGCACACTTAAGCTCCGCCCTTAAGGATATGACGTCACATAGTTAACGGCTCCCGTGTGCGACCCTCTTGGAGATGTTCGTTTGCGTATATCCGCTTTGTTCCTCGTTTAACCTGTAATCCTTCAACTTTTACCTCGCACATATTTTTAGCCACACGGTGTTAAGCTACCCAATTACTTGACAGACTACTCGACATAATTATGTATAAATTGCCGCTTGAGTGAAGCCGCACGGACGTGCCTGCGTGGCCTAACAGACTATCTGTTATCACCCATGGAGTTTGCGTCGTTATCGCAAGTGTCTCTATCTCCCTGAATCATATGATTGGTGGAAACGCCGGAACCGGAAGTCGCTAACGCTTCTGGTGCCGTCGTCTCCACCAATCAGATAACTAGAGATCAAGGATGTGTGTGTGTGTGTGTGTGTGTGTGTGTGTGTGTGTGTGTGTGTGTGTGTGTGTGTGTGTGTGTGTGTGTGTGTGTGTGTGTGTGTGTGTGTGTGTGTGTGTGTGTGTGTGTGTGTGTGTGTGTGTGTGTGTGTGTGTGTGTGTGTGTAGAAAGAGAGAGAGAGACAAAAAGTTGTCAAGAATAGAACTTTGTAGTCTATAGAAACACAGGTATAGTGATAATACGACTATGGCCGTTATGTGACACTCACTGTGATTGAGGTCTAAGATATCGCCCAACTCAGAGAGCGAGAGGGAGAGGTAAAAAGTAAAGAATAACAGCAAAGTTACAGTGAAAAATTGGCGCCTGATTCATCGACTTTATACTGACCCTCTGTTTCTCCTCTCGTTCCCAATTGCGTTTAGCACAGAGCGTTCGCGTACAGACGTGTCTGTGGAGGCGACAAGTGATAGTTGGCGGGGAAAAAATTGCGAACTTTTTGATCAAGTACCAGTTTATGCAGGCAATCCCTGCACGTAAATACTCATGTATGCATACTACACGAACCAAACGCTAAAAACGATGCCTCCAAGGAAGCAACTGTGTTATAAGGTCTCCCTATACAGCTCCGCGACACACCGCTCAGGCGCTTTACGCACGCGCTCTCACCTCCGCACTTGGTACCCCCTATGCGTCGAAGTGATGTATTGCTGGAGAAAAGCTGAACGTATAGGTTCAGCCTTCGTTTCATGCTAAAGTCGGTCTATTAAATCTGAACGATATAATTCACTGAATATGATTCGTCGATGAATTATCCTCCGCACAGGTTATCGTGAGTGTATGTTTTTGGTTTTCACGAACTGATAAATTTAAAGTCAACTGTCTTAAACAACATAATAGATGACCTCTACAGGCGCACACGGAAGTAAAAAACGCCTGGTTACTTCGAGGGCCATCACCATAAGTTGGCTGCGTATGAGGTAAATCGCCTATCGCGCAGAGTTTTTGTGTCAGAAGTCAGTATCTTCGTCGAATATTTAGGGGAATCCCCCCAGGTGGAGTATATTCTTAATAAGGAAGTAATTACTAATTGATTGCTTAAGTTCGTCCTGATCCCCGGACCAGGACGAATGTTTATTTAACTCCAAAGTGTCTGTGTATATATAGCTGTCCTTTGTAGCTGTATGGCTGATTGGGTGGATATCAATCAGTAATTACTCCCTTATTATATAAGCCAGTATCTTATTGACAACGCCATTTTTGCTCAGCTCATTATGATTAAACCGACATTCCGTGAATAAACCAAACAAAATTATCTCCCAGTAGCCAACATAGAGCCCTTGTGGTAGACATTTCTATTGAGTAATTACTGCAGTGCACTTGCTATGGGAACAGGCGCCCGGAAAAATTATCTGTTTGGTGGGGGCTCCCTCGAAAAAACAAACAAACAAACAAAACATGGACACGTCTAAGCAGCAAGCGTGCGAAAACTTCATCTGCATTCTACCTCTATACCCATCCTCTCCGAACGAGATCGAGAGCCTACACCGATATGCAACTTGAACCTTCACTTTTTACGAAAAGAATAATTTGGTTCTGCAGCTGCCGGCGTTGGCTTGAAGAGCAGGGCATGAGTCGGCCGGCGTGTGCCTGACACGTGACACCACTGGCGTTGACAGCTTTCAATTTCAAAACTTTTTTTCTCGCCTAGGACGAAAAACTTCCTGTAATAATCGTTGTGACAAGTAACAATCGTACTAGCTATCCAATCAGTAGCATTGTACGTCAGCTACCTCAGTGTGGGCGCTTAACCTTAACAAGTAGGAAAAGCACCTCAGCTACCTCTTTCTGAGGTAGGTCAGGTGCGATACATGGGATTTTTTAAAGAAATTTGTTTTATCCCTTACGGATTCACACATTTTTCTCAAGGCGTACGTGCCATGGAAGCCCGCGGAATCGTTTTGCTCAGAAATGCCGGGAAGGTATTCAGAAAAAAAAATTAAAAAAAAAAACTGTAACGGTGGCACTCTTTGGGTAAAACAAAGGATTTCGATTAGTAAAAAGATTATGCTGAGAGTTTAATGCTGAATAGTGTTAAAGTGCTATGCGCAACTCCGTTCAGGAAAATTTTGAAGCCTAAATAGTGAATTTATTTTTGTAAATTTATCATGGAATTTCATCACTTCTCTGGAAAATGCAATGGGTTGTCACGTAACCTAAACTTTCTTCAAGACAAAATATGGAGGCGAAAAATTTTTGTGGTACAGCAAAAAACCATTTTTTGGGAGGACTTATATTCTGGAAGGCATCGCTATCATTGGCGCGGAAGGCCTATAGTGCGTACGGAACGAATTTAACCTAACAGGTAAATTCATTATAAGCAGCTTGTATCAACGAGAAAGCTCTTTCCGTCTTTTTCACAAGGTCGCTCTGCGCATGCGCGCTTCTCCCCTGGTTGAATACGAACCACCAACCCCAACTGCGCATGCGCAGTTCTTGGCCTCCGCGATCGGCGCTAACGTAACTGGTCTCGGAGGCCATGTGTAGTTAATATACGTGACAGGCGTATGCGATATATGGTGGTATAGCTGTCAAGAAAACACACCGTTTCGCGGGCGGCTGCATCTCCCAGAGACGTTGGGAACCAGTAGCTGACGAATTTTCGACCACTCCCAGAGGGCGCCACATTTTGTGAAAAAGGCGGATTCGTCGATTGAACCCATATAGTGCACGCGTAGAACGGGGACCGGAAAAATGTATAGCTACCCGGGGCTCTTAAAAGGATAACCGCAAACAACTTCCGTTACAGGTGGAAATATATTCTGCCGCTCCTTCTGACTATGTCACCGGTTGGTCGAAAGAGTTGACGCATTCATTGATTGGCAAAACAATGGGATGGAAAAATGTTCCTACCTCTAGTTTCAAACTTTTTAAGTACGGCTCTCCTATTGCCGCTTGGATGTGATTCGCGGTGTAGTTTAACTGAAAACAACACCTAACGTCGTGACGGGTAAAAAGTCTCGACAGCATCTTAGGAAAAAGCCAATGATGATGATGCATATAATTTTATGCTACAGCTCAGTAACACTTCCTCCGTTCTCAGAAGCGTATCACGGATCCAAAAAAGGCGTAACCGCCTAAAAAAATTCGGTTGGCTGGTTTGGGAGGTGACGTCACGCGCCACGTGATCGGCAGAGACTCACGGCAGTTGCGTCGATTCTTCTTACTCCGCGGTGGGAGAGCCGGCAGTTGACAGATACACTTTTTTTTAGCATACGAAAGCGACACTTTCAGGAACGATTAGACTCTTGCTAACTATAGAACGATGCAATCTATTCAAACGGGCCAACTTCAGCTTAATTAGAGTCGGCATCCACTTTGAGTCCACCGATGCAGCACTGCACTCCCGTTTCTGTGCTTCCCGTTTGTTCGGCTCGAACTCACTTCATTAGCCCCCGAATACCACAGTCGGTGATCCAAAGAAGCAGGATTCAAATTTGGGAGCTGGGACTTCAGAATAGCTCAAGTCTCGATTACTTGCCAGGAGTAGCGTGACTGCAGCATTTATGAAACATCAGAATCAATGATCAGTTGTCTGCGTCGGCTGCACTGGATGGAGACACTGCGGCGGAAGGAAAGGCGACCGTCTGGCGGACTACATTGGCTGTGTACAACACAGAGGTTCAGAGTTCTCCTTTCTCTCACACGCACGAACGAACAACTTAAAGCTTTGCCGTGGCATAAATAATTAAGAGCATTTTATCGAAATCAAACATCAGTCTCTTAATGATAAGGAAATGAAGGAGGCGCCTAAGTTTGAATTCATGAGTCTTCTGGAGCCTCTGTTGCTCGACATCATTAAAAGTGGCCCCACGGAAACGGAGTTCATTCAACTTGTAATTGCGCACGCTGAGCTCCCGTTCTTCGTGTAGGTTTAAGGGAGGAATGAAGAAAAGTAGCATGTAGAAATCCTTGCAGTATTTGGCTAATAATAATCCACAGGAATAATGAGGGCGCCTGGAGAACAAAGTAAGGGCGGCGGAGCGACTCGCTTCTTTCATTTTTTTTCGTTCGCAGAAGCACTTCAAGTACTGTCCAAGAATAGAAATAAAAGCAATGGAGCGGGTGCTGGATTATATCGTCGAAGAGACTCGCTCGCTCGCTCGCTCGCTCACTCACTCACTCACTCACTCACTCACTCACTCACTCACTCACTCACTCACTCACTCACTCACTCACTCACTCACTCACTCACTCACTCACTCACTCACTCACTCACTCACTCACTCACTCACTCACTCACTCACTCACTCACTCACTCACTCACTCACTCACTCACTCACTCACTCACTCACTCACTCACTCACTCACTCACTCACTCACTCACTCACTCACTCACTCACTCACTCACTCACTCACTCACTCACTCACTCACTCACTCACTCACTCACTCACTCACTCACTCACTCACTCACTCACTCACTCATTGAATATTCAGCAACCTCGCGCTTGGCTGACAATAACTGCATTGCAGCGTGACAGTGAAACGCGGGTTCAACCGGCCATTTTGTACAGATGAGCTCTGAGGAAAAATAGAAGGGTCAATCGAGTATCGCGTTCTAAACAAGTTGAGAGCACTCTAATAGAAAACTCAGTTTTTATAAGCTAGAGAATTAAAAGAAAAATACAGAATGCAGTCGTCGCCGTCATCGGCCGATTTCTCAAGTAAAATGCATGAGCCCATGCACACCGATTTTCCGGCGCGGATCTCGGAGGTCATACGCTTGAGAGAGATTCATTTCTGAGATGTGGCAGCCCGATCATTTCAATGAGGACGTCAATAATTTTCTATTCATCGAAACGAGGTACGGTTTTTAGAGCTAAGTGTCTCGCCGACGAATGAGCATTGTCTTGCAGAAAAGACGTTCTATTGCCAGAGAGAGAGAGAGAGAGAGAAGGACACAAGGAGTTTTAGAGCGCAGCTCCAATCGGCGCTGCAGTCGCGTAGCCCTTGGTGCCAGTGCCGCTGTGACCAAGTGACCAAGAGAGTCACCAGCCAAAAAGAATTTCACAGAAGAAGCGAAAGAAGAGCCAAGAGCACTGCCTCGCAAGAAAAATAAGGAGTATTTTCTAACTGCACAAATATGCACAAAAGCGTCTCTCAAATTCTTTGTCTGAATATATCGCAAAACCCCTATGATAGATGCGCTCAATTTCGCATGAGGGAGTATCGCAACTGCCCTTAGAATTTTTTGTTGCAAACACTAATAGGACGCAGTTGTTGTTGAAGCCTTCTGAAATACACGTTTTCAGATTTCATTATAATTCAGCATGCATAAGTCGGGTTCTCTAGGCGCACAATATAATTTCATCACATGAGTTGTGAGCACGCGAGAAGACTTCTGGTTCATCCTCTACTTATTGCATCTTCAGCTACCAAGCTAGGCATAATTTTAAGGCGAAAGCCGTTAATGGCTCATGGTGTCGTCGACAAAATCTGTTCCACTTTTGCGGCGGCTCAGATTGGCCGAGGCGGGATGACGCCATAGAGGTCTCGACCAATTACAAAGCACCACCACAGTATGCGCGAATGCGTGCCTTATATGGCTATATGTCAATCAATGCGCAATTACTAATTAATGATTAATTACCAAGTATATAATTATATGCGAATTATTGACAGCTAAGTAATCCCTGATTTACTACGTTCCGCTACGCAACTGGCTATAATTGTTAACAATTATTCAGTTAATGAAATAATTACCTACTTAATACCTAAATATTATTATAATGATTGATTAGTAATTATAATTGGGTCCAGTTGCGTAGCCGAATGCGGCACTCATGCTTTCGCCTTTCACTACTTTAATCGCTAAAGTCCCACATAATGTTTTTAGCTTTGCTTGGTGCTTTGTTAGCTTAGGATGTACGCATGCACTTACACAAGCACGCACGCAGGTATGGAGAAAAAAAAAAAAAAAAACGTGCGGTGACAATAAGCGCCGAAGCCAGCAGGAGTAATAGCTTCGCCCGTGTTTGTCGGAAGCAGCTGCTGCGGTCCTCAGGCCGGGGCATGCAGCGGCACCGCACTCAAAGACGGGGGGAACTGTCCGCGCTTAACATACATATGGTCTCGGGCGCAGAACGGGCAGCTCTTGGACGTCGCTTATCGATTGATGTACGGGCGAGTTTGTGCCGCATCTAGGTTCGCTAATAGACACCCGTCAAGTCGCGTCGCTCAGCCCCCGCACTTTCGCGCCAGTTGAGCAAGCGACCAGAGGCGCGCAGGAGAAGGAAATTGGGAAAGAAATAGAGAGAGGGTAAATTTTTCGTCGTCAAAGTATTGCAGAGGCTGCTGACGCAAAGGACGAATGTCGGAATTCTTTCCTCGTCGAAATATTTCCACACATGGAACTTAATACTGGCGCTTCCATGTATACCGACTACAAAGCGTAAATATTTGTAAATTTGTTTGCAGGAAATACGTAGTACATGTCACACCTCTCTACGGGTACCTGACCCACGCAGGAAAGAAACAAAGAAAGAATTAAAAGAAAAGAACAGGAAAGAAAAGAAAGAAGTGCTTAATTGCGGGTTTCGGAATAACTTCGACGAGTGAGTGAGTGAGTGAGTGAGTGAGTGAGTGAGTGAGTGAGTGAGTGAGTGAGCGAGTGAGCGAGTGAGTGAGTGAGTGAGTGAGTGAGTGAGTGAGTGAGTGAGTGAGTGAGTGAGTGAGTGAGTGAGTGAGTGAGTGAGTGAGTGAGTGAGTGAGTGAGTGAGTGAGTGAACTTTGTTAATTTCTCGGAGATCTTTTCTTCGCCTCTTCAACCGAGGCTGACGAGCGGTATTTAACGTGCAGTGAAGATCGCACAGCACTCGAACGCCTTTGCGTTTCAACTTCATCGAAATGCGGCCGCCGCGGTCGGGTTCGAACCCGGGACAGTAGCAGAGCATCTTAGCCACTGACCACCGCGGCGAGTACAATGCACCGACTCCAGCCAACTGATTTTGCCAGAAGGGCCAGTGCTTCGAAGTACAAAAATATTCCTTGGGCGAAGCAAAGAAAAAGAGCAAAATAAACTGTACCGATATATCCTCTTGAGTCCTCCCCGAAAGTATGGTTTCACAAAATTACTGAAAACATACTTCCGAACCATGCGTGTTCGCAAGAAAGTTTACAGGACGGAGTTTTGTAGTCGAATGTCCTACACGCCTTTCTATACATGACCTTTCTCCATGACCTTTCTCCATGTTGCGTTCTATTGGCCTATTCTATGTTAATGTTAATGTTTAGTGTTTCTATTCAGAAACATTAAGCAGTACAATATAACGCCTGGTAAGTTAAGTACATAATGTACTCAACACGCATTGAAATACAAATATCTTCTTATTAAACCTGAATGAAACGGAGCGTTATTTGGCCTCTCAGGGCAGGAAATTGGTTTAGACTAAGCTACAGACGTGTCAGCCCTAGTACAATTCTTCAAAAAGGGGACTCAAATGAAATGTCTTCGAACCAAATAAAAACAAGTCAAATCAAATCAAATAGTTCTTAGGCTGCACGTACGATGCATTTTCTTTTTCTTTTTTTGAGATTTGAAAGTGCATTTGCATTATAATAGTGCGTGGTGGTCGGCCGTACGTGAGTGTACTATGGGTAGACCTTTTTGTTTCTCGCACTGTCACCGTGTAGAGCGACGTTTTTACTCGTAGGATATTTCAAAGAATATACATCTCTTTTAATACCCCGTTACCATACAGCGCGGTCATGGCGAATAAATTAGGTGCTTTCATTTGATGGTGCACGACTGCCTTCGGCTGCATCAATGCGAAAACAGTGAAACATGATCAACCGTCCATCGTGGGGCGGGCGCACAATTTTTACGTTTCCGCTGTTGAACAGAAATGTTGAACAGAAACAAAGAATTTTTGTTCATATTTCATCACGCTCATTCCCCGAAATAGGTCTTGAATAAAGACGAATGGTAAAACAATCATTTGCTGGATGGCAGCTGTTTCAACTCCACTCCAACCGAAGAACGATAACTGCCCAACACTGTCGGCACCGGCGTGTTGATCCATCGCTAAGTCGTGTTTTGCCAGTGTATTGTCACTTGTGCTGAAATTTGAACTTGCCACTCATGCCACACCCAAAGAAGGTACTCAAGACTTACTTTAGCGAGGCTATCCTGAACTACGAACGGCAGGCATGGAAATGAAACATGTGATGTGCATCATCGTATATCAAACTACAAATTGCGGCCAACATGGCTTTGCGGCCATAAGAGAGAGTGTGTGTCTCGGGCAGGATCAAAGCCAAACCCAGCAGCACAATTGTGACGTTCAACAGGATAGTTAAGCGGGCGAGTTGGTGATACATCATACTGACATTTTGTACAAACACCCCGACCAGTTGACCAGGGAAATCATCGAGGCGTATAATATGGCTAAGAAAGAAAGATTGTGTGTCAGCAAACCTTCCCTGCTCCTGCGGGACTGTGAGGTTGCTTATCTGTATATCACATAGTAACACGTGCGTTCTGGTTTTGGTGTTCTATTGTTTCTGTTCCTTATATAAGCGTGTTTCCTGCGATTAAACTTTAGTTGAGAGTCAGCGCTTGTTCCTGTGTTTCTTCCTTTCGTCCCCGTTTGTTCGCGCTGTTTTTTTGGACAATTATGACAGTCGCAGCCTCGGAAGCCGCGGTCTCTGTCTGATATGTTGAAGTAGCCGGCACTGGACTAAATCTCGACCACAGCGCCAGCGTTTCAGTTGAGACTTAACTAAACAATGTCCGAGTGTGCATTTTGACATCAGTGCAAGTTAAAGAATTAGTGGTAGAAATTCCTACAAGAACGCGTCTGCAGCTGCACAGTGCTACATCTCGCATGGTATAATATAGCGTTTCATAACATAGCATATCCTAGAATAATGTTGCGTAGCAGTATAACATAGCTGAGCATTATCATAACGTAACACAGCATATCATTGTCTTACCATGTCATTTCATATCATACCATATATCTTATAACAGAGTTGCACTCCATAGCATAGTCTAACACTGCCCACCATAGTATAACATAATATAGCGGCTGTTCCTTAGAACAGCTATCTGTTGTTTCTGTTATATTTATGACGGAGACGAATGTATGCGGCGGCTGTTTTTTTATAAGTCGCACAGGACAGATTGAACTAACAAAGGAAAGTGAGTGAGTGAGCGATTGATTGATTGATTGATGTTGATTGATTGATGATTGATTGATTGATTGATTGATTGATTGATTGATTGCGTGAGTGAGTGAGTGAGTGAGTGAGTGAGTGAGTGAGTGAGTGTGTGAGTGAGTGAGTGAGTGAGTGAGTGAGTGAGTGAGTGAGTGAGTGAGTGAGTGAGTGAGTGAGTGAGTGAGTGAGTGAGAGAGATATTTTTTGGGTTTTACAAGAGGCGAAGTGCTAGTGGCAATTTCTCTTTATGGGCTCTCGAGCAATTTATAAAGGTTTTCATGATAAATCCGGGCCCGCAAAATTCTTCCTTAAATTCTGTCTGCCCCCCTCCCCGATTCTTTGAAAGAGCGTCATCGCGCTGTCGTAGTGCGCTTTATTGAACACTAAGCAACAAATTTCGTTAAAAACTTTCAACGAAGCTATGCTTTTCTACTTCTCCTTTCTCCGAGTGAAAGCTGTACCAACCAACCACAGCTGCCACCTGGCTAAGATATGGATAACCAAACAGTTCCAGTAATCGGCCACGAGTATTTTAAAGCAAAAGCCGCCTTAATCCAGCATGCAGTATACGCCGCTCCAACAATAGCCCGCGAAAGCGGAAACGAAGTGTAAAAATATCAGAAATCTTCCTACCGCTCAACTCTCCATACCAAACAAACAAACAAACAAACAAACAAACAAAAAAAGCTTCCTGGTCGCGAAGCGGTTGAGTAGTTGAGGTCTCAACGAAAACTGCCGCTTGGGGGCGTTCCCTCTCTCGTTGCGCAGCATGAGGGTCGTTTGTAAGACTGCCACCTTACTTAGGCTCATTATGCCGCTTCCCACTATTGTCTTCTTTCGTGGTGACTCCAAGGCACAGACGCGCCCCAACCTGAGCTGCCCTGAGCGGCTTTTCGCAACAAACAGCCAGACTGCAAGTCAACCCAACCAAGCAGTCGCGCGGTTTGCTTTCCCGAGAACACTTGTGCAATGCGGGCGAAACAAACTTGCGGGTGCGCGTTTCGGCGTTGCATGGTCGTTTTAATGAGCGAAGCAGCGGGGAGAGGGTAAGATCGGGGGGGGGGGGGGGGCGGGGGGGGAGAGGTACTACCCGGCACACGGCGGCGAGTACCTGGGCGCGCTGCGATGCCTAAATTAATCACCAATCCTGGTCGGTCGACGCCAGCGGCACGCTTCTTTCCCCAACGACCAACGGTGCCTCTTCCGCTCCGAGGAAGCGGGGCCCCGCAAGCACGGTTCAAGTATCGGCGTCTCGAGCACCGTTGCGCGATGCCCGTGCCACGGACGTTAGGAGTGAGAGACAATTTTGCCCGCTGATTATACCACAGAACTTTTTTTTCCCTCTCAACCCCCCCCCCCCCCCCCCCCCCCCCTCCCTTCTCCGCGCGCTCGCAGCGCGCGAAGCAACGAATTTCGCTTAATGAAGGAGGTGGGGAAGGCAGAGTAAGGTGAGAGAGGAGGAGTGGCAATTAAACGCACCTGATCCGAGTCGCGTCGAGGAGTGTATGGTAAGGTCGTGAGGCGCAGGCATCGTCGTCCACGCGAAGGGCTGCCTGCACCGCGCTAACAGTAATTACACCAAAGTAATTACACTAAAGCTCCGGTACTTTGTGCTTCCGCGTTATAGCGACAACGCGGAATTTCTTCGCGTGAGCATTTTAGCATATCGCTGCTGAACAGCTCGTCCTGACGTCACGTGGCGGATAAGCCGACTGAAATCAGTGAAGTTAAATAAACTTGGTTCAGCACGGAACGACGGGTAATGACGCTCAATGTTAATGCATTTACAGCTGTTCTGACGTGTCCCGGAAATATGCGTCCGCGAGATTTGTAACAGAGGCGTTACCTATTCGAATAAGTAGTTTCTCGTTGACGTCCAATCATCCAAGCGCAGTCTTGCGAGTATAGGGAAAAGATTAACTCTGCTTTTACATAAACTTCGTAACTCAAAAGAGAGCAAGGGAATAAGGGAAAGATACGGTGGTCCGCCATTCAAATCCTGGCTAGCTAACCTTCAGGCGAGGAGACGGGTGAAGGAAGCAAAGGAGGGAAGGAAACTAGAGTTCATTCGGTTCTTATGAAAGAATCATGTCCTTTGGTCTGCAGCTGAAAAAAAAACAATTTGTCCTTCTCCAGGTATCGAACCTGTGACCGCCAACTATTAAGGCGATTAGGAGGAGTTCGAACCAATCGCAATCATGAAATCGAAGTGAGAATTCTGTTCGCCTAATGAAATTAGGTCTTTTTTTAGTTTTTTTTTCTTTGGGGGGGGGGGGGGAGGGGGGTGAACTTAAGTAGAAAATTCAGTTCAAGAAGTTTGTATTAATGACAGGGCTTTAAATTGGCGATTCGTAAAATTATTATTTCTTTGCTAATATTTATTTCTCTAATCATTTCTATAGTGTTTAGATACCTTAATTTCACTCTAGGCTCGCTTTTCCAGCTAGGCTTCTGAAAGTACAAATATGAAGGCGGTAGAGAAGGAAGATGATATTAATAATAGTTACCTGATGTTGGTTGCTGATCATTGTGAAAGACCCCGAAATAAGTGTCTAAAAGGACTCAAAAATCTGGCAACGATGACACCGAATTCAATGCGTCTGTCTTGAAAACCGGAAAGAATCCGTCCCTTACAGACGACCCTATTGTGAAACGGTGGAGCACGAACGTTATACTCACCGAGATCGATGGACTTGAGTCCCACCAGACTGCCAGTGCAACGCAGTCGTCACCAATGTCGTGGATTCTGCGGGAAGAGATAGGGAATGCGATCTTCAGGAAAGTGACATGTGATAAACTGGAAAAGAGCAGAAATGTCATCCTTCACAAGGCGGGCTTCCGCAACAAAGTTATCGCGGCGAAAAATGTATCGCCATGCACTGTCGCGAAACAACCGCTACGTCGTTTGTGCAGGGAAGAGTGAACACCGTCCTCCAACCGGGCGTGAGTGTAACCGCTTCAAAGACGCTGTAATTAAATGCAGTGGGTGCGAGGCAAGAAAGACACTGACAGCTGTGAGACAAAATCTGTCATAAAAAGAAGAAAAAAAAAAGCGTGGCCGATGCCAGTGTTGTATCCGGTAGCGTAAGTGATGTACCTCTTAAGGCTCAGCACCTTGCAAGCTCATAAAATGAAGTCAGGTTTCATGCCGCAAGTTGAGTAATACTTAGCTTTCAGGGCTGTTTTCATGCTCACAAAAGGAAGTTTGTGTTGTTAAAGAGCAGTTCATTAACATTAACGCCTGATAATATTCACGATAAAACTACAGAGAAAAAAGAACACATCCATGGAGCAGCAAAAAGAAACTCCGTGAGCTTTGTTCGCACATGTAACTCGCGGTGTCCTTTTTGCTATTCGCGCGTACGTTCGTTTTCGCGCTGTTGCTATAAGATGTTATCAACCATTCTAATTATCAGTTTGATCACTGCTGATGATAAATGAAGTGTGTGATTCAGCAAGTGGCTGGTTTATTCACTTAAGGCGAAACGTCGCGGAAAGAAAATGTATCAGAAGAATTATACCGCAGTAAACAACAATGAATGATGCGCAATAAATAATGTCCGGGTCACGAACGGCTGGCAGCGTGGATTCATGGTGGACTATTTAATGTTTACGAATGAGTGAAACCCACTTCCCTCTAATCAGCAACGGTGATCAACACTCAAGTCGCACATGTACAAAAAGTCAGCAAACAAGCCCCTTGAGTTTCGAAAACTGAGAACGCTTAATTAAGAAGTGGAACTTATTAGCGATTTCAGTTTGTGGCACAATGTTTCGAACGAAATTAAACTTTCTCCTTGGGAGTTTTAGGTTAGAGGGTAAATAAGTTCAATATTGCTTGCATGTATAGCTTTCCTGTTAGAGAACACAAACAGATTATTTGAAAGAGGGTGATTATTTCGCACAATGTTATTACAGCCATCGCGATTTTCATTTGGTATAGCAAAGGAAACTTCAAAATCTGTGACCTATTGAACAAGGGCGCACAGAACTAATACATTCTAGAGTATTTTATTACACACAGTGCTCTTTTCTGCTAAGAAATAATTTTGATCTATCTTGAACATGTGTGCAGTAGTGCAAAACTTGTAGCTGTTTGTGAAATGACAGTGAAATAGGAAAAAAAGGCTTTGCTTAATACAGCTTCCGCACATTAAACAAGGTTTATGCCTATATGTGTCTAACCTAACCCAGCAACACAGCACAAGCAAGGATAACAAAGCTTTCGTTTCCATAACCAGCCTTATCCGAACTATAAGCCGGAGCAATTTGTTCTCTATTGAGAGTTCGTAACCACAAACCTTGTCCACGACACTCATAAACCAAGAAATAAGCTCTCATTGAAACAGAGATTAGACGATAATTGTCCGGATAATTATTACCCCCTTGTTTGTTAACTGGGACAACTTTAGCGGTTTTAAGAGTATCTGAATGAACACCTTTGTTACTATAGTGATCAAATATTGTTGTGAGTATTAGTTCAGTATAGTAGACGTTCTGTTTCAATGTTCTCAGTTATTCCATCATTTCTCGTTACCTTGCCTGTGACGAGACTATTCACAGCTGCTGTGGTTTCACAATCGACAATGACCTGCAGTAACAATATCTTATGAACGCGAATGTCATTTATAGGTCACAGCATAGTAGAGATACTAGCCGCAAACTCGTGGCCAATACTTTTGAAGTAGGGCTTATTATTTATTGCTTAGTATTTTTTGTTGATTTCATAGCTACGTACGTCGGTCGTCTCCTTTTTAATATTTGTGAGCAACCAAACTGCCCTCTCGGAATTGCCTCTCGGAAAATGTAGTCAAAAGACGATAACGAATGCTTCTGTATGCAGAACGCATTGAAGCACACCCAGTTCTTTATTTTCATGTGATTCCCTATCAACAACTGAATAAAAGATGCCTATATTCTACCGGAAAAGTGCATTTGAATTCAACAAAAACAGTCTCCTCTTTCTAGCCGTGCTACCCCCACTGGAAACGAGCAGTACACCCGGCCAAGCCACCGCTATTTCAATACTGGGCAGGACTTGTGCATTCCAATATCCGTGCACCGGCACCGTTCAGCGGCGTATTGGCAAAGGCGTATGGCGCATTGGCGAATTTTGTTTTCGCCTTTTCTTTATTACGTTGTTTGCTTCTACCACATCCTTTTGTGTCCGCTGTCAACCGTCAACGGCATCTCCTGATTCAACGTGTTGGGTTTTCTTGCGATCACTGCACCATGGCTTACTAAACCTGGAAACTCTTTGAGCGTGGGTCGATTCGTAACGGCCCAGCTTTTTATTTCTTTTTTTTTTCTGTTTAACAGCAGTCTTTTCTTCTGCCGTGCACTTTGTTTCGTCCTCCTGTTCGGTTTTTTCCACACAACTGTCATTCCTATTTAGCAGCAGTTTTCTGGCGGAAGGAAGAAACAAAAAAAGATTAGCATCAGGAGGACCAGCAGGCATTAAAAACTGCCTGCATCTGTTTATACGCACGGAAAGATCATATATATACTCTCGCCGAAATTAAGGGGAAGTGGTGGGAATGTTACTGCGCACTTCTCTACTGTGCATACACTGTCTGGTGAAATATACGACCCTTACTACATGAGAGGACTGGAAAGAAAAAAGAAAGAGAGATCATGACGCTAGCAGCTGAACCCACTCCTCTTCCTTTTTCACCATTTTCATTACTCCATGGTGATGATGATGACTTGAGACAAAATGGCACATACCTCATTACTCTATGGAACTGAGTTGCGCACTAGCGTATGTCCCAGTTCCATTTCGAGCATATTTACAAGCAATTACTATAGCCTACGTCGGTGCGCGCTTGTATGCCCTTATGTGCGTGCGTGGAATATTATTGTTTATATTCACTACTTGGACTTGTACCGAAAACATTAGCTGTGGTTTAGCATGTGTTTAAACCTGGAGTTACGCGAGAGGAATCTGCATGGCTACGCTTAGGTTGGACTTCAAAGTAAAGACGCATGGCTTTTGCACATATTAGTTTATTCTATGCTTTCAGCTTTATTTATGCCATAGGGGAATGACTTCATATATGCGCAACCCTTGCCTGTCATCGTTGAGTACTTTCATTCGGGTGTAGAAGACTTCTGGTGGTATGACATTGCCTCTACGTCGAATTCCGGGGCACACCGCCGTCGCAACGTTCGAACGAACCATCTGTCCTAGCAACTCGTTGTTGTAATTCGCCTCTACCAACTACCGAGTTATCTGTCTTCTTCTTCTTTTTCTTTTCCTTTTTCTTCCTCTTCTCTTCTTTTTTTTTTCGTTCTTCTTCTCCTTCTTTCTTCTTCTTCTTCTCCTCCTTTTCTTCTTCTTTTGTTCTTCACCTTCGGTGTATATGGCACATACCCACAGTGGGGGATTGGCCAGAATTCATTGTAGGTGACAGAATAGAATTCATAATGTCGATTTGACTGCATGATAGATAACCTATTTATTAGTAGTTAGTGTGGCTGAAATATTTTGGAATCTTGAGGCGATAGGAATAGAAATCAATGAAAAAAGGGATAACATTTCATCATCATCATCATCAGCCTGACTATACCCACTGCAGGGCGAAGGCCTCTCCCATATTTCTCCACTTAACCAAGTTCTGTGCTAGCTGCATCCACTTGACCCCTGCGAACTTCTTGACCTCAGCCGCCCACCTAACTGTTTCTGCCGCCCCCTGCTACGCTTTCCTTCCCTTGGAATCCAGTTTGTTACCCTAAGCGACCATCGGCTATCCTCTCTTCGCACTACATGTCCTGCCCATGCCCATTTCTTCTTCTTGATTTCCACTAGAATGTCGGTAACTTGAGTTATTTCTCTGACCCACTCTGCACGCTTCCTATCTCTTAATGCTACTCCTGCTATTTTTCGTTCCATAGCCCTCTGGGTCGTCCTCAACTTAAGTAGAACTCTCTTGGTTAGCCTCCACGGTTCAGCCCCATAGGTGAGTACAGGTAAGATGAAACTGTTAAATAGAATTTAAAAATAATAAAAATAATTAAAAGAGAAGAGTATCATTCAGCCAGATCAGCGCTAACGCACAAATCTTCCGGTAGCAGTATTACAATTGTGAAGTCACTCACACACCAGTTTTAGGGCATATACCCTTTGACGGTTTCACCAAAGAAGAGGACAGGAACTGTAAAAGGCAGTCCTAGGCGAGCAAGAGGTATTTCTAAATAATTTCTTCTCTGAGTAGCGTACCTGCGGCAGGAGAGGATAGTTCAATTGTTTCCACGTCATCATATGACGCACAAAGATTCGACGGCGCTAATCCAGAGCGACGTAAATAAAGATTGAGGCAAGGAATTCTACAACGCATGAGCGTCATGGAGACCTCACATATCCTCGAGGTACAACATCGGACATTCCAATGGAAGTTTGAATGCTTGAAATACGTAGTCGCAAAGAGCGGCTCCTGGCTCTAGGAGTTTAACGTTTGAAACCGTTCAAAATGGGATATATTTAGCAAAATAATATTCGGTACAACATCGGCAACAGGCCCATTGAGAGCTGAATTTGCTATATAATTCTTCTTATTTTCTTCTTTTTCTTGTTCTTTCTCGCTCTTTAGACAGGCAACGGCAAAACGACGAGACGGTTGCTAATGTAGCTCTCGCTACAAAATAATACATACTGCATACCGCTATGTCAGCTCAGTTGCGGCCGGTACAGGATTTATTTCGAAAGCCCAGAGCTGCTGCCCGTACCCCAACTATGGGCGAGCGAACGCACCCGAGCGTCTCCGCATGCTCAAGCTTCGTCGT